>NC_092744.1:126931169-127037637 GCF_047496795.1 Chiloscyllium punctatum | reverse complement strand
CCCTTTTCTCTCACCCTCTCTCTCTCTGGCCCTCTCTTTCAGCCTCTCTCTCTCTCTCACACCCCCCTCTCTCTCAACCCCATTGTCTCTCTCACACCCCTCTCTCTTTCTCATCCCTCTCTCTCTCACCCCTCTCTCCCTTACCCTCTCTCTCGCACACCTCTCTCTCTCTCACCCTGTCTCTCACGTCCCTCTCTCACACCCTTCTCTCTCTATCACCCTTTCTCTCTCAACCCTCTCTCTCATTACCCTCTCTCTCACACACACGCACCTCTCTCACCCCCTTATCTCTCTCTCACCCCCTCTCTCTAACGCCTCTCTCTCACCTTCTCTCACTCACCCTCTCTTTCTCAGCCTGTCTCTCTCTCACCCCCTCTCTATTTCTCACCCGCTCTCTCTTCCACTCCGATCTCTCTCTCACACCCCCTCGCTCTCTCACCCCTCATTCTCACCACTCTCTCTCTCTCACCCCTCTCTCTCTCAGCCCCCCTCTCGCTCTCTCCTCAGTCTCTCCCACCCTGATCTCTCTCGCACACCTTCTCTCTCACGCCTTTCTCTCACCCTCGCTCTCTTACCCCCTCTCTCTGTCTCGCACCTCTCTCTCTCTCACCCCTTTTCTTTTCACCCTCTCTCTGGCCCTCTCTTTCAGCCACTCTCTCTCTCACACCCCTCTCTCTCTCTCACACACCTCTGTCTCAACCCACTGTCTCTCTCTCACCCCTCTCTCACTTACACTCTTTCTCACACACCTCTCTCTCACCCTGTCTCTCTCAACCCTGTCTCTCATTACCCCTCTCTCTCTCACACACACACACACACCTCTCACACACCCTTATCTCTCTCTCACCCTCTCTCTCCAACCCCTCTCTCTTACCCCTCTCTATGTCCTCTCACCTCTCTCTCTCACCCCTTCTCTCTCACCCTCTCTCTCTCTCACACCCCCCTCTCTCTCTCTCACCCCTCCCTCTCTCTCTCTCTCACCCCTCCCCCTCTCTCTCTCTCTCACCCCTCCCTCTCTCTCTCTCTCTCACCCCTCCCTCTCTCTCTCTCTCTCACCCCTCCCTCTCTCTCTCTCTCTCTCACCCCTCCCCTCTCTCTCTCTCTCACCCTCCCTCTCTCTCTCTCACCCCTCCCCCTCTCTCTCACCCCTCCCCCTCTCTCTCTCACCCCTCCCCCTCTCTCTCACCCCTCCCCCTCTCTCTCACCCCTCCCTCTCTCTCTCTCTCACCCCTCCCCCTCTCTCTCTCTCTCACCCCTCCCCCTCTCTCTCTCTCTCACCCCTCCCCCTCTCTCTCTCTCTCACCCCTCCCTCTCTCTCTCTCTCTCTCTCACCCCTCTCCTCTCTCTCTCTCTCACCCCTCCCTCTCTCTCTCTCTCTCTCACCCCTCCCTCTCTCTCTCTCACCCCTCCCTCTCACCCCTCCCTCTCTCTCTCACACCCCTCCCTCTCTCTCTCTCACCCCTCCCTCTCTCTCTCTCACCCCTCCCTCTCTCTCTCTCATCCCTCCCTCTCTCTCTCTCTCACCCCTCCCTCTCTCTCTCTCATCCCCCCTCTCTCATCCCCACTCTCTCACTCTGTCGCTTTCTCACCCTCCCTCTCTTCCACCTCCATCTCGCTCACACCCCCTCTCTCCCTCACCCCTCGCGCTCTCTTACCCGTCTCTATTTCTCATCCTCTCTCTCTCACCCAGAGGATCACATTCTGATGTATTGAGAGAGCACTTTCTGAGGTATTGACGGAGCGATACCTGAGGTATTGGGGAAGCACTTTCTGAGGTAATGAGGGAGCACTGCCAGGCGTAGTGAGCCCCGCCGGTGCGGTGTGGTCATCTACACTAACACCCGGAGAATGTGCAAACTGCACACAGTCAGTCGCCTGAGGCGGGAATTGAACCCGGGTCTCCGGAACTGCGAGGCAGCAGTGCTAACCACTGTGCCCACCGTGCCGCCCACGGCGGCATAGAGTATAGAGGGTGCACAATCTGAGGTATTGAGGTATTGAGGGAGCATTTTCTGAGGTCTCTCTTGTCGTCCCTGGTGTCCTCTCGCCCCTGGTCTCTCCTCAAACCCCGTCTCATTCGCTCCCAGTTTCTGTTGCTGCCGGTCTCTCTCGTCACCCCCAGTCTCTCGTCACCCCCAGTCTCTCTCCGCCCCCAGTCTCTCACGTCATTCCCTCTCTCTCACCCCCACGGTCTCTCTCGCGCCTGGTCTCTCTCTCGTCGCCCCCAGTCGCTCTCGCCCCTGGTCTCTCAAGTCACTCCCTCTCTCTCACCCCACGGTCTCTCTCGCTCCTGGTCTCTCTCGTCGCCCCAGTCGCTCTCGCCCCCCCCCCACCCCCCGTCTCTCTCACCCCCGGTCTCTCTTGTCATCCCCTCTCTCTCGACCCCGGTCTCTCTGGTCACCCCCGGTCTCTCTTGCCCCAGATCTCTCTCGCACCCGGTCTCTCTCTCTCCCGTGCTCTCTAGTCCCCGGTGTCTCGCCCCCGGTCTCTCTCGCCCGCAGTCTCTCTCTCCGCCCCTGGTCTCTCTCGCACCCAATCTCTCTCGTCAGCCCCCTCTCTCTCACCCCCGGTCTCTATCACCCCCCGGTCTCTCTCTCTCTCTCTCTCTCTCTCTCTCTTGCCCTGGTCTCTCTCTCGTCCCCTGGCCTGTCCCTCGATCCCAGTCTCTATCACCCCGGTCTCTCTCTCTCACCACAGTCTCTCTCTTGCCCTCGGTCTGTCTCGACTCCCCAGTCTCTCTTTCAACCCCCCTCTCTCGCCCCCAGTCTCTGTCGCCCACCCCCCCCCACCCCGTCATCTCGCCCCAGTCTCTCACACACACCCGTTTCTCTCGCACCCAGTCTCTCTCGTCATCCCCTCTCTCTCGAACCCGGTCTCTCTCTCGTCCCCTTTCCCTCTCGCCCGCGGGCTCTCTTGACCCCGGTCTCTCTTGTCACCCCCGGTCTCTCTCATTGCCCCTGGTCTCTCTCGCCTCTCGTCTGTCTCGTCGCCTCTGGTCTCTCTCGCCCCTGGTCTCTTTCGCACCTGGTCTATCTCGCCCCCAGTCTCTCATCACCCCCCGGTCTCGCTCGCCCCCATTCTCTCTCTGGCCCCCGGACTCTCGTTCGCTCCCGTTCTCTCTCTTGCCCCCGGTTTCTCTCTCGCCCCCCGTCTCTTTCTCGCCCCTGGTTTCTCTCTCACCCCCATTTCTCTCTCTTGCCCCCAGTCTCTTTCTCGCCCCCAGTTTCTCTCTCGCCCCCAGTCTCTCTCTCGCCCCCGTTCTCTCTCTTGCCCCCAGTTTCTCTCTCGCCCCCCCAGTTTCTCTCTCGCCCCCAGTCTCTCTCTCGCCCCCGTTATCTCTCTCGCCCCCCGCTTTCTCTCTTGACCCCAGTTTCTCTCTCGCTCCCTGTTTCTCTCTCGCCCCCAGTCTCTCTCTCTCTCCCCCAGTCTCTTTCTCACCCCCAGTCTCTCTCTCGCCCCGGTTTCTCTCTCACCCCCAGTCTCTCTCTCTCTCCCCCAGTCTCTCTCTCACCCCCAGTCTCTCTCTCGCCCCCAGTCTCTCTCTCTCGCCCCCGGTCTGTTTCATCACTCCTGATCTATTGTCACCCCCGGTCTCTCATCAACCCCGGTCTCCCTCGCTCCCGGTCTCCCTCAGCCTCAGTCTCTATCGTCCCCTTGGTCTCTCTCTTCACCATTGGTCTCACTCGCCCCCGGTCTCTCTTGTCACCCCCGGTCTCTCCCGCCCCTGGTCACTTGTCAAACCCGGTCTCTCTTGCTCCCAGTTTCTCTTGCCTCCGGTCTCTCTCGTCACCCACAGTCTCTCATCACGCCCTGTCTCTCTCGCCTCTGGTCTCTCTCGCCCCCGTTCTGCCTCGTTGCTCCCTGCCTCTCTCGCACCTGGCCTCTCTCGCTCCCCGGCCTCTCTTGATCCCGGTCTCCCTCTCTCGTCCCCAGTCTCTCTTGACACCACTTTCTCTCTCGCTCCCAATCTCTCTCGTCGCCCCTGGTGTCTCTCGTCTCCCCCTGTCTCTCGCTCCCCGGTCTCTCTGACCGCAGGTCTCTTTTGCGTCCGGGTCTCTCTCGCCCCTGGTCTTTCTTGCCCCATCGGTCTATCGCGCCACTCCACCCCGGTCTCTCTTGCCCCCGGTCTCTCTCTCTCTCACCCCCGGTCTCTCTCGCCCCCGGTCTCTCTCGCCCCTGGTCACTCTCACCCCCGATCTCTCTCGTCACCCCGTGTCTCTTGCCCCCGGGCTCTCTCTCACCCCCGGTCTCTCTTCACCCCCGATCTCTCTCTCTCGCCCCTGGTATCTCTCGCTCCCACTCTCTATCGTCACCCCCTCCCTCTCACCCCTGGTCTCTTTCTCGCCCCCAGTCTCACTCTTGTCCCCTGTCTCTCTTGCCCCCTGGTCTCCCTTGTTGCTCCCCAGTCTCTCTCGCCCCCAGTCTCTCTCGTTGTCCCTGGTCTCTCTCCACCCCAATCTCTCTCGCCCCCGGAGTCTTTCACCACCCCCCCCGATCTCTCTCTCTCACCTCCGCTATCACACCCCTGGTCTCTCTCGTCACCCTCTCCCTCTCACTCTCGGTCTCCTTCTCGCCCCCAGTCTCTCTTCGTCCCCGGTCTCACTCTCTCGTCCCCTGTCTCTCTCGTCCCCAGTCTCTCTCGCCCCCGGTCTCTTTCGTTGTCCCTGGTCTCTCGTCACCCCGGGTCTCTCTCCACCCCAATCTCTCTCGCCCCCAGTGTCTTTCGCCCCCCCCCCGGGTCTCTCTCGTCCCAGGTCTCTCTTGTTGCCCCCAGGCTCTCGTCACCCCCAGTGTCTTGCCCCCGGTTTCTCGCCCACAGTCTCTCTTGTCCCCGGTCTGTCTTGTCGCTCACTGTCTCTCTCACACCCGGCCTGTCTCGGTCCCCGGCCTCTCTCGTTCACAGTCTCTCTCTCGCCCCCGGTCACTCTCACCCCCACTTTCTCTCGCCCCCCGGTCTCTGTCGTCACCCCCGGTCTCTCTCGTCTCCCCCTGTCTCTCGCCCCCGGTCTCTCTCACCCCAGGTCTCTTTTGCGCCCCGGTCTCTCCTGCCCCACCTGTCTCTTTCGCTCCCCACCCCGGTCACTCTCGCACCCCGGTCTCTCTTCACCCCCTGTCTCTCTCTCTGTCTCTCGCCCCCGGTCTCTCTCATCACCCCCTCTATCTCTCACCCCCGGTCTCTTTCTTGCCCCCCGTCTTTCTCACCCCCGGTGTCTCTCACCCCCTGGTCTCTCTCTCCCCCTGTCTTTCTCACCCCCGGTCTCTCTCGCTCCCGGTCTGTCTCGTTGCCCCCATCCCTCTAGCCCCCCTGTCTCTCTCGCAAACCCCTCTCTATCACCCCCCGGTCTCTCTTCACCCCCAGTCTCTCTCTCTCGCCTCCAGTCTCTCTCATCACTGGTCTATCTTGTCACCCCCTCTCTCTTGCCCCCGGGCTCTCTTGCCCACAGTCTCTCTCACTCCCGGTTTGTTTCGTTGCCCCCCGTCCCTCTAGACCCCCGGTCTCTCTCGCAAACCCCTCTCTCTCACACCCCGGATTCTCTTCACCCCGGGTCTCCCTCTCTCTCGCCTCCAGTCTCTCTCATCCCTGGCATCTATTGTCACCCCCTCTCTCTTGCCCCCAGGCTCTCTCTCGCCCCTGGTCACTTGTCACCCCGGGGTCTCTCTCGCCCCCAGTCTCTCTCGCCATCCGTCTCTCTCTCGTCGTCCCCGGTCTCTCGTCACCCCTGGTTCTCTCTCCACCCCAATCTCTCTCACCCCCGGTCTCTATTATCGCCCCCGGTCTCTTGTCATCCCCGGCTCTCTCTTGCCCCCAGTCTCTCTTGCCCCTGGTCTCTCTTGCTTCCCCCAGTCTCGCTCGGCCCCCCAGTCTCTCGTCACCCACAATGTCTTGCCCCCGGTCTCTCTCGCCCACAGTATCTCTCACCCCCGGTCTGTCTAGTCTCTCACTGTCTCTCTCACACCTGGCCTCTATCCCTCACCGGCCTCTTCGCTCCCGGTCCCGCTCTAGCCCCTGGTCTCTCTCGACGCCACTTTCTCTCGCCCCCAGTCTCTCTCGTCGCGCCCAATCTCTCTCACCCCAGGACTCTTTTGCACTCCGGTCTCTCTCGCCCCTGGTCTCTCTCTCTCTCTCGCACCCGGTCTCTCTCTCGCCCCCGTCTCTCTCACCCCAGGTCTCTTTTGTGCCCCGGTCTCTCTTGCCCCACCTGTCTCTCTCGCTCCCCACCCCGGTCTCTTTCGCACCCCGGTCTCTCTTCAACCCCTGTCTCTCTCTCTGTCTCTCGCTCCCGGTCTCTCTCATCACCCCCTCTATCTCTCACGCCCGGTCTCTTTCTTGCCCCCCGTCTTTTTCACCCCCGGTCTCTCTCACCCCCTGATCTCTCTCGCCCCCTGTCTTTCTCACCCCCGGTCTCTCTCACTCCCGGTCTGTCTCGTTGCCCGCATCCCTCTCGCCCCCCTGTCTCTCTCGCAAACCCCTCTCTATCACCCCCTGGTCTCTCTTCACCCCCAGTCTCTCTCTCTCACCTCCAGTCTCTCTCATCTCTGGTCTATCTTGTCACCCCCTCTCTCTCGCCCCCGGGCTCTCTTGCCCACAGTCTCTCTCACTCCCGGTCTGTCTCGTTGACCCCCGTCCCTCTAGCCCTCCGGTCTCTCTCGCAAACCCCTCTCTCTCACAACCGTGTCTCTCTTCACCCCCGATCTCTCTCTCTCTCGCCTCCAGTCTCTCTCATCCCCGGCATCTTTAGATTAGATTAGATTAGATTACTTACAGTGTGGAAACAGGCCCTTCGGCCCAACAAGTCCACACCGCCCCGCCGAAGCGTAACCCACCCATACCCCTACATCTACATTTACCCCTTACCTAACACTATGGGCAATTTAGCGTGGCCAATTCACCTGGCCTGCACATCTTTGGACTGTGGGAGGAAACCGGAGCACCCGGAGGAAACCCACGCAGACACGGGGAGAACGTGCAAACTCCACACAGTCAGTCGCCTGAGGCGGGAATTGAACCCGGGTCTCAGGCGCTGTGAGGCAGCAGTGCTAACCACTGTTGTCACCCCCTCTCTCTTGCCCCCAGGCTCTCTCTCGCCCCCGGTCTTTCTCACCCCTAGTCTCTCTCGCCGCCGGTCTCTATTGTCACCCCCGGTCACTTGTCACCCCCCGGGTCTCTCTCGCCCCCAGTCTCTCTCGCCATCCGTCTCTCTCTCGTCGTCCCCGGTCTCTCGTCACCCCTGGGTCACTCTCCACCCCAATCTCTCTCGCCCCCGGTCTCTATTATCGCCCCCGGTCTCTTGTCATCCCTGGCTCTCTCTTGCCCCCAGTCTCTCTCGCCCCTGGTCTCTCTTGCTTCCCCCAGTCTCGCTCGGCCCCCCAGTCTCTCTCACCCCCCGGTCTCTCCTCACCCACAGTGTCTTGCCCCCGGTCTCTCTCGCCCACAGTCTCTCTCGCCCCCGGTCTGTCTTGTCGCTCACTGTCTCTCTCACACCTGGCCTCTATCCCTCACCGGCCTCTCTCGCTCCCGGTCTCACTCTAGCCCCTGGTCTCTCTCGACACCACTTTCTCTCACCCCCAGTCTCTCTCGTCGCGCCCAATCTCTCTCACCCCAGGTCTCTTTTGCACTCCGGTCTCTCTCGCCCCAGGTCTCTCTTGCCCCACCTGTCTTCTTGCTCCCCCCCACCTCGGTCTCTCTCGTCCCCCCACCCCCCCCCGGTCTCTCTTCACCCCTGGTCTCTCTCTCTCTCTCGCACCCGGTCTCTCTCGTCACCCCCTCTTTCTCACCCCCGGTCTCTCTCTCGCCCCCGGTCTCTCTTGCCCACAGTCTCTCTTGCCCCCGGTCTCTGCCCCCCTCACTCCCTTGGCCCCGGTCTCTATTGTCGCCCCCCGGTCTCTCGTCGCCCCCGGTTGGTCATCATCCCCGGTCCCTCTCGCCACGGTCTGACTCATGTTCCCGATCTGTCTCGTTGCCTCAGTCTCTCTTGTTAACCCTTCTCTCTCACCCCCTCTGTTTCTCGTCACCGCTGGTCTCACGCTCGCGGTCTCTCTCGCACCCGGTCTCTCATCACCCCCCTTCTCTTGCGCCGCGGTTGCTCTCAGCCACCCCCCCCCCCCCTTGTCTCTCGTCACTCCTGGTCTCTCTCGCCTCCGGTCTCTCACACCCCCGCTCTCTCAGGCGACCCCGCTCTCTCTCATCCCCAGTTTCTCTCACACACCCGGTGTCCCTTATCACTCCCAGCCTCTCTCATCGCCCTAGGTCTCTCTCGCCCCCATTCTCTCTTACCCCCCGGTCTCTCACCCCCCCCCGGTCTCTCTCACCCCCGCTCTCTCGCCCCCCGTTCTCTCTCGCCCCAAGTCTCTCTCCTCCCCCCCCCCCCGCGTCTCTCGACGCCTCCGGTGCCTCGTCACACGCAGTCTCTCGCCGCCGGTCACTCTTGCATCTGGTTTTTCTTGCCTCTAATCTCTCTCGACACCCCTGATCTCTCGTCAACCCCGGTCTCTCACTCCTGAACTTTCTCGCGTCCAGTCTCTCTCGCCGCCCCCGGTCTCTCTCTCGCCCCCTGTCTCTCTTTCGCCACGGTCTCTCTCTCGCCCCCGGTCTGTCTCGTCGCCCCCCCCATCTCTCTCTTCACCCCCCGTCTCTCTCTTCACCCCATGTCTCTCTCTTCACCCCATGTCTCTCTCTCTCACCCCGGTTTCTCTCATCACCACCAGTCTTTCCCGTCGCCCCCGGTCGCTCTCGTCGCCCCCGATTTCTCTTGCTCCCCGGACACTCACGTCACCCCCAGTCTCTGTCTCTCTCGACTCCGGTCTCTCTCGTTACCCCCGGTCTCTCGTCATCCCCGGTCTCTCTCGGCCCTGGTCTCTTTCACCCTCTGTCCTCTCATCGGCCCTGGACTCTCACGTCACCCCCGGTCTCTGTCTCTCTCGGCTCCGGTCTCTCGTGTCGCCCCCCCGGGTACCTCTCGTCACCCCCGGTCTCTCTCGCGCCACCAGGTCTCTCTCACCCCACGGTGTCTCTCACCCTGGTCTCTCTCGTTGCCCCCGGTCTCTTTCACCCTCTGGTCTCTAATCGGCCCCGGTCTCAGGTCACCCCCGGTCTCTCGCCCCCGATCTCTCTCGCCCCGGGTCTCTCTTGTCACTCCCTTTCTCTCGTCTCTGGTCTCTCTTGTTGCCCCAGTCTCTCGTCACCCCCGGTGTCTCGCCCTTGATCTCACTCGCACCTGGCCTCTCTCGCTCCCCACTCTCTCTCGGCTCCAGTCTCTCTCTCGCACCCGGTCCCCCTTGCCCTCCCAGTCCCTGTCGTCACTCCAGGTCACTCTCGTCAACCCCAGTCTCTCCCTTCACCCCATGTCTCTCTTGACCCCGGTCTCTCTTGCCCCCTGTATCTCTCTTGACCCCGGTCTCTCTTGCCCCCGGTCTCTCTCTCACCCCCGGTCTCTTGTCACTCCGGGTGTCTCACCTCCGGTCTGTCTCGCACCTGGCCTCTCTTGCTCCCAATTTGTCTCGTTGCCCCCAGTCTCTCTTGTCAAGCCCTCTCTCTCTCTCCCCCGGTCTCTCTTGCCCCTCGGTCTCTCTGGCCCCCGGTCTCTCTCGCCCGCCCCGGTCTCTCTCATCCCGGTGTCTCTCGTCATTCCCTTTCTCTCGCCCCGGTCTCTCTTGTCACCCCCGGTGTCTCGCCCCCAGTCTCTCTCGCACCGAGTCTCTCTCGCCTCTGGTCTCCCTCACCCTCCTGGTCTCTGTCGCCACACCCAGCCACTCTCGTCACCCCCAGTCTCTCTCGTCCTCAGTCTCTCTCATTGCCGCCGGACTATTCTCACTCCCTCTCTCTCTCTCTCACCCCTGGTCTCTCTCGCCCACAGTCTCTCTTGCCCCTGGTGTGTCTCATCGCTCCCTGTCTCTTTAGCACCTGGCCTCTCTCACTTCCCGGCCTCTCTTGCTCCCGGTCTCTCTCTTGCCCCCGGTCTTTCTAGCCCCCTGGTCTCTCTCGCACACCCGTTTCTCTCGCCCCCCCCGGTCTCTCTCGCTCCCCGGTCTCTCTCTTGCCCCCAGTCTCTCTGTCCCCCGGTCTTTCTTGCCCCCGGTCTGTCTTATCGATCTCCCGGTCTCTCTCTCGCCCCTGGTATGTTTCATCGCCCTGGTCTCTCTTGTCAATCCCGCACTCTCGCCCCTGGTCTCTCTTGCTCCCAGTCTCTTTTGCCCCCGGGCTCTCTCACCCCTGGTCTCTCTCACTCAGGTCTCTATTGTTGCCCCCTGTCTCTCGTCACGCCCGGCATCTCTCGCCCCCAGTCTCTCTCGCCCCCGTGCTTTCTCAACCCCCCCGCAGTCTCAAGCCCCCCTTTCTCTCTCGCCCCCTTTCTCTCTCGGCCCCCCATTCTTTCTCGTCACCGGTCTCTCGTTGGCCCCGGTCTCTCGGCACCCATAGTCTCTCTTTGCCCCCCAGTCTCTCACTCGCTCCCGGTCTCTCTTGTCGCCTCCGGTCTCTCTCGCCCCCAGTCTCTCTCACCCCTGGTCTCTCTTTGACCCCGGTCTCTCACTCGCTCCCGGTCTACTTCATCGCCCCCAGTCTCTCGTCACCCCCGGTGTCTCGCCCACAGTCTCTCTCACCCACAATATCTCTCGCCTCCGATCTGTCTCATTGCTCCCTGTCTCTCTTGCACCCGGCCTCTCTCACTTCCCGGTCTCTCAACCCCGGTCTCTCTCTCGCCCCTGGTCACTCACCCCCGGTCTTTCTTACGCCCGTTTCTCATCACCCCCGGTGTCTCACCCCTGGTCTCTTTCACCCACAGTCTCTCTTGCCCCTGGTGTGTCTCATCGCTCCCTGTCTCTTTAGCACCTGGCCTCTCACTTCCCAGCCTCTCTTGCTCCCGGTTTCTCTCTTGCCCCCAGTCTTTCTAGCCCCCTGGTGTCTCTCGCAAACCCATTTCTCTCGCTCCCCGGTCTCTCTTGCTCCCCGGTCTCTCTCTTGCCCCCAGTCTCTCTCGCCCCCGGTCTGTCTTATCGACCTCCTGGTCTCTCTTTAACCCCCTGTCGGTCTCATCACTCCCTGTCTCTCTTGCACCCGGCCTCTCTTGCTTCCCGGCCTCTCGCCCCTGGTCACTCACCCCTGGTCTCTCTCTCGCCCCTGATCACTCATCCCCGGTCTCTCTTATCCCCGTTTTTCATTACCCCCCCCCGGTGTCTCACCCCCGGTCTCTCTCACCCATAGTTTCTCTTGCCCCTGGTGTGTCTCATCGCCCCCTGTCTCTTTAGCACCTGGTATCTCACTTCCCGGCCTCTCTTGCTCCCAGTCTCTCTCTTGCCCCCGGTCTTTCTCGCCCCCTGGTCTCTATCGCACCAGGTCTCTTTCGTTGCCCCGGTCTCTCTCACCCCCCCGTCTCTCTTGCCACGGTCTCTCACCCCCGGTCTCTCTCGTCACCCCATTTCTATCGCCCCCACTCACCTCTCGACCCCGGTCTCTAGCCACCACCCCCCAACCCCCGGTATCTCTCACCTCCGCAGTCTCTCTCACCCCCGTTCCTCTCTAGCCCCTGTCCTCTCATCCCCGGTCTCTTGCCCCCAGTGTCTCACGTCATCCCCTTTCTCTCGCCCCCAGTTTATCTCGCCCCTGGTCTCTTCCCCCCAGTCCCTCTCGACCCCGGCCTCTCTCTTTCGCCCCGAGTTTCTCTCGTTGCTGCCGGTCTCTCCCATTACCCCTGGTCTCTCTCGTCCTTGATCTCTCTCGTCCCCCCAGTCTCTCTCATCACCGGTCTCTCTCGTCACCCCCTTTCTCTCGTCCCTAGTCTCAATCTCCCCCCCAGTCCCTCTCGCTCCGCCCCGGTCTGTCTCGCTCCTGGTCTCTCTCGCTCCCGCTCTCTCTCGCAGCCAGTCTCTCTAGTCGCCCCCGGTCTCTCGTCACCCCTGGTGTCTCGCCCCCCGGTCTCTCTCACCCACAGTTTCTCTCGACCCCTGTCTCTCTCGTACCCATTCTCCCTCGCTTCCCCCGGTCTCTGTCGTCACTCCCGGCCACTCTCGTTGCCCCCGGTCTCTCTCATGGCCCCCGGTCTATCTCATCACACCCTCTCTCTCGCCCCCGGTCTCTCCGGTCACCCCCCGGTCTCTCTTGCCCCCACTCCCCCACCACCCCCCCCAACCCTGGTCTCTATCACCCCAATCTCCCTCGCCCTGGACTCTCTCCCAACCCTGGTCTCTCACATCACCCCATTCTCTTTCTCGTCGCCCCCCCCCCATCTCTCTTATCTCCTCTGGTCTCTTGCCACCCCTGGTCTCTTGTTCCCGGTCTCTCTTGACCTGGTCTTTCTCGCCCCCAGTGACTCTTGCGGTCCCCTGGTGTCTCTGCCCCCGTGCTCTCTCGCTCCCCCCCAGTCTCTCCCATCACCCCCTTTCTCTCACCCCCAGTCTCTCCAATCCCCCCAGTCTCTCATCGCCCCCGGTCTCTCTCGCCCCCGGGTCTCACTCTCGTCTCCCGGTCTGTCTCGCACCAGGTCTCTCTCTCGTTGCCCCCAGTCTCTCTCATTCCCCGTCACCTCATGGTCTCTCTCGCCATGGTGTATCACCCCCGGGCTCTCTTTTCACCCCATTTCTGTCGCCCAAGTCTCTCTCGCACCCCCCCCCGGTCTCTCGTCTGCGGTCTCTTTCATCACCCCCTTTCTCTCGCTCCCAGTCTCTCTCGCCCCCGATATCTTTCGGCCCCCCCGGCCTCTCGACCCCCCAGTCTCTCTCGCCCCCCCCAATCTCTCTCGTCCCACCCAGTCTCTCTCGCCCCCGATATCTATCGGCCCCCCCGGTCTCACGCCCCCTCCAGTCTCTCTCGCCCCCGGTCTCGCTTGCCCCTGGTCTCTTGCCCCCGGTCTGTCTCGCCCCCGGTGTGACTCGTCGCCGCCGGTCTCTTCTCACCCCATTTCTCTCACCCCCAGTCTCTCTCGCCCCCGGCTTCTCGCCCCCGGTCTCTCGCCCCCGGTCTATCTCACCCATGCTCTCCTGTTGCCCCCTGCTACCTCTCGTTGACCACGGTCTCGCTCGTCACTGCCGGTCTCTTGTCACCTCCTATCTCTGACCCCCAGTCTCTCTCACCCTCGGCCTCTTTTGCCAATCGGTCTCTCTTGCCCCTGGTCTCTTGCTCCCTCCCCCGGCCTCTCTCGCCCCTGGTCTATTGCCCCCCCGTCTCTCTCGACCCCCCCCCCCCCCGGTATCTCTCGATCCCATTCTCTCTCATCCCTGGTCTCTCTCGTCACCCTGTTTCTCTTGCCCCTGCTCTCTCACGCACCCAGTCTCTCTCTCCCCCGGTCTCTCTCGCCCACAGTCTCTCTTGTCGCCCCCGGTCTCTCTCGTCGCCCCGGTCTCTCTTGGCCCCCCCCCCGTGTCTTTCGTCACCCCCGGTCTCTCAGGCACCCCTGGTCTCTCTCGCCTCCCGCTCTCTCTCGCCCCCGGTCTCTTGTTAATTCCCCAGTCTCTCCCACCCCCGGTATCATTCGCCCCCCCCCCCAGTCTCTAATCGGCCCTGGTCTCTCGCCTCTGGTCAGTCTCTCTCATTGCCCCCTGACTTTCTTGCCCTGGTCTCTCTCACCCACGGTCTGTCTTGCCCCCAGTCTCTCTCGCTGCCCCCCGACTCTCGCCCCTGCTCTCTCTCCCCCCGTCTCTCTTGTTGTCCACAGTTTCTCGTCCCACCCTGTGTCTTGCACCCAGTCTCTCTTCGCCCCCCCAAAGTCTCTCTTGCCCCTGGTCTCTCTCGCACCCAGTCTCTCTCGCCCCCGGTCTGTCTTGTCACCCCGGTCTCTCTCGTGAACCCCTCTCTCTCACCACCCCCTCTCTCTCTCGCCCCCGGTCTGTCTTGCCCCTGGTCTCTCTTGCTGCCCCGGGACTCTCTCTGGCACCCCCCGGTCTCTCTCGCCCCTGGTCTCTCTCCCCCCTGGTCTCTCTCGCCCCCCGGTCTCTCTCGCCTACAGTCTCTTTAGTCCCGGTCTCTCTCGCCCCCGGTCTCTCTCACCCCCGGTCTCTCTCGCCTCTGGTCTCTTTAGTCCTGGTCTCTCTGTTCCCCGGACTCTCTCGACCCCAGTCTCTCTCTTGCCCTCGTCTCTCTTGCCCCCGGTCTCTCTCGCCCCCGGTCTCTCTCGCCCCGGTCTCTTTAGGCCTGGTCTCTCTCGCCCCCGGACTCTCTCGACCCCGGCCTCTCTCTTGCCCCCGTTCTGTCTCGCCCCCGGTCTCTCTCGCCCCCGCTCTCTCTCGCCCCCCCAGTCTCTCTCGCACCCCTGGTCTCTTTAGCCCCCGGTCTCTCTCTCTCCCCCGGACTCTCTCGACCCCGGTCTCTCTCTTGCCCCCGTCTCTCTCGCCCGCGGTCTATCTCGCCCTCAGTCTCTCATCGACCCGGTCTCTCGTCACACACAGTCTCTAAACCCGGTCTTTCTCGCCGCCGGTCTCTCTCACCACCCCTGGTCTTTCTCTTACCCCCGGTCTCTGTCTTGCCCCTCTGTCTCTCTCTCGCACCACCCCCCGTCTCTCTCTCTCGCCCCCAGTCTGTCTTGTCATCCCGGTCTCTCTTGTCAACCCCTCTCTCTCGCCCCCAGTCTCTCGCATAACCCCCGGTATCTCTAATCTCCCCCAGTCCCTCTCTTGCTCCCCCTCCCCGTCTCTTTCTCTCTCTCTCGCCCCACCCCCCGTCTCTCTCTCTCTCTCACCCCCCTCCGTCCCTCTCTCTCGCCCCCGGTCTCTCTTGTCAACCCCTCTCTCTCACCCCCAGTCTCTCGCATCACCCCCTGTCTCTCTTATCTCCCCCGGTCTCTCTCTCGCACCCCCCCGCCACCGCCGGTCTCTCTCTTGCCACTGGTCTCTATCGCCCCCGGTCTATCTCGCACTCCCTGTTCTCTCTCTCACGCCCTTGGTCTCTCTCTCTCACCCTCCTGGTCTCTCTCTCGCCCCCGGTTTCTCTCTGGCCCCCGGTCTCTCTCATCAACCCCTCTCTCTCGACCCAGTCTCTCTCTTCGTCTCTCTCTCGCCCCTGGTCTCTCTCACTTCCTGTCTCTCATCGCCACCGGTCTCTCAACCCCGTCTCTTATCACTTCCGGTCTGTCATTGCACCCGGGCTCTGGTCACACCTGATCTCTCTCGCCCCGGTTCCTCTTGCCCCCGGTCTCTCTCTTGCCATGGGTCTCTATCGCTCCCGGTCTCTCTCTCTCTCGCCACTGTCTCTCTTTTGCCCCCCGGTCTGTCTTGTTGCCCCAGTCTCTCTCCTGAACCCCTCTATCTCGCCCTTGGTCTCTTCCCCCACCCCACCCCATCCCGGTCGCTCTCTCACCCCCGGTCTCTATCACCCCTAGTCTTTATTGCCCCGGTCTCTCTCTCTTGCCACAGTCTCTCTCTCGCCCCCGGTTTCTCTCTTCGCCCCGGTCTCTCTTGTGAACCCCTCTCTCGCCCCAGTCACTCCCACCCCTGGACTCTCTCTCTTGTGCCCCCGGTCTCTCTCTCATTCCACCCCACCGGTCTCACTCTTGCCCCTGGTATCTCTCGCCCCCGGTCTCTCTTGCTGCCCTGGGACTCTCTCTTTCTCGCCCTTGGTCACTCTCTCGTCCCCCAGTCTCTCTCTCGCTCTCTGCTCTCTCATCGCCCCCGCTCTCTCATTTCCCCCGGTCTCTCTTCCCCCCCGGTCTTTTTTGTTGCCCCCAGTCTCTCATCGCCCCAGTCTCTCTTGCCCCCGATCTCTCATGTTGCCCCCGGTCTCTCGTTGCCCCCAGTCTCTCTTCAACCCCAGTCTCTCTCGTACCCGGTCTCTCTTGTCACCCCCTCTCTTTCATCCCCAGTCTCCCTCTCACCACGGTCTCACTCTCACTCTTGCTCCGTTCTATCTTGTCGCCAACAGTCTCTCTTGTCAACCCTTCTCTCATCCCCCCTGGTCTCTCGCTTGTCCCTGGTCTCTCAGGCATCCAGGCTCTCGTCAACCCCTGTCTCTCGCCCCCGGTCTCTCTCGACCCGGTCTTTCTCTCCACCCCAGTTCGTCTCGCCCCCGGTCTGTCTCACCTCCGGTCTCTCTCATCACTCCTGGCCTCTCTCATTGCCCCCAGTCTGTCTCGTCATCCCCAGTCGCTCTCACCCCCAGTCTCTCTGATACCCCCCACCCCGGTCTCTCATTGCCCCCGTCTCTCTCTAGCCCCACACCCCGGTCACTCTTGCTGTCCCAGGACTCTCTCTCGTGCTCCCGGTCTGTCTGTCACATTCCCCCCGCCCCGCCCCGCCCACCCCCCCAGGCTCTCTCTCAACCGCGGTCTCTTTCACCCCCTGGTCTCTCTCGCCCCGGTCTCCCTCTCGCCACGGTCTCTCTCTCGCTCCCCGTCTGTCTTATCACCAACAGTCTCTCTCTTATCAACTCCTCTCTCTCACCCCCGGTCTCTCATCTCACCCTGTCTCTCACGCCCCCGGTCTCTCACGCCCCCGGTCTCTTTTCACCCCCGGTGTCTTGGCCCCGGTCTCTCTCTTGCCCCATTCTCTCTCGCCCCCGATCTCTCTTGTTGCCCTCTGTGTCTCGTCACCCCTGGTGTCTCGCCCCCGGACTCTCTCACTCCCAGTGTCTCTTGCCCCCCGTTCTGTCTTGTTGCCCTCGGTCTCTCTCGCCCCCGGCCTCTCTCTCACCCATGGTCTCTCATTGCCCGTGGTTTCTCTCTTGCCCCAGTCTCTCTCGTACACCCCCCCCCACCCCGTTCTCTCTCGTTGCGCCCGGTTTCTCGTTGCCCCAGGTCTCTCTCTTCCCTGGTCTCTCTCGCTTCTGGTCTGTCTCATCGGCTCCTGTCTCGCTCACCCCCGGTCTCTCTTGTCACCTCCAGTGTCTCGTCACCCCCTCCATCTTGCCCCCGGTTGCTGTCACTCCCCTATACTCTCATGTTCCTGGTTTCTCTCGTCAACCCGGTCTCTCTCGCCCCCGGTCTCACACGTCCCCGGTTTCTCTCGTCGCCCCCAATCTCTCTCTCATCCCCTTCTGTCTCGCCCCCCCCTCAGTCAGCCCCCTCTCTCTCGCACCCCCTCCCTCTCTTGTCCACCTCTCTCTTGGCCCCTTTTCTCTCGCACCCCCCTTGCCCCCCTCTCGCTCTCACCGCCTCTCTCTCTCTCACCGCCTCTCTCTCTCGCGTCATCCCCTCTCGCTCGCCCCCGGTCTCTCTCGCCCTCCCCGAACCCTTGTCTCTCTTGCCTCCTCTCTCTCGTCCCCCGCTCTCTCGGCCTCCCCTCTCTCGCCCCCCTCTCTCTCGCACCCCCCGTTTCTCTCACCCCTTTTGTCGGTCCCCCCTCTCTCTCGCCCACCTCCTCTCTCTCTCTTGCCCCTCTCTCTCACCCCACTGTCTCTCGTCCCCCCACCCTGTCTCTCCCTGCTCTTTCACATTCTCTCGAATCACTGTCGCCTCATCTCCCTTTCTCTCCTCCCTCTCTCTCTCCTTCTCCCCCCTCTCTCTCTATTTCTCTTGCTGCCATCTCCCTCGATCTCTTGCCCCCTCTGTTTGCCCCTCTCTCATTCCCTCTCTCAACTTCATCCCTGTCTCCTCTCTCTCTCTCTCAGGGAGGGAGAGAGGGAAGAGTGGAGGCAGGTGGAGAAACCGGGAATGGGTGTGTGTGTGATAGAGACGGGGGAATGAGTGAGAGTGAAAAGGAGAGGTGTTGAGAAGGAAAGAGGATGCAGAGATAGAGAGGGAGAGCAATGAGGAGAAAGGGTAGGGGAGAGGAAATAGGGAGTCCAGGTGGGAGTGGGGGGACAGAGGGAGTTAAACCCAGCTCCTGAGCTCAGGGCGCGGTGCCCTCCCCTTCCCTGAGGACCAGGACTTGGGGCTGAGTCAGTCTCTCTCCAGCTCAGCTTCTCCAACACAAAGACACACAACAACATCGGTCACTCTGCTGCTCGGCACGCTTTAATCAACATTTTTATTGTTTACAAATGGAAGTGATGGATACAGTCAGTGGGATGGTGCCTTTTCTCACTGGCCCCTGAGTTGTGAGAAACATTGAAATGTTTCCATGTAAACCCTGTGGGATAAGGATGGACAAACCAGCGCTACCCTCAGTCTGTTACCATAGTGACAGGCTGCTCCATCGCTGAAACACTGAACTGAAATGAGAAAATCCCGGATGGATTGATTAATGAGGGAATTTGATGGATGGATGGATTTGGGTGAAGGGATATTTCAGCACATTCTTCAGCTGCTGCCTAAACTTAGTCTGGGTCACGGCATAAATCGCGGTGTTTGTGCAGCAACTGAGGAGCTGCAGCATGAAGCCCATTTCCTGCACAAAGGGATTGAGATTCACAGACTCATACCCAATAAACAACATCCGGTACCATATAGAATACAGCATTAACATTGACCATAACAGGATGAAATTTGCCGAGATCGCAAACAGTAAAATGATGGATTTTTTTCGGTTTCTCATTTCAGTGTCAGACTGAGCGTCCCCATTGGTGTGAGCGCGGAGTCTCCTGCGGGCTCTGCTGGTCACTAAAATGTGTCTGACGGTGAGAACATTGAGCAGCAGAATCAGGAGAAATGGGACACCCGGGGTTAGAATGTGGTGGAGGAACTCGATTGTGACCCAGACACTGGAGAAATAAACAGGGGCTGATACAACACAAAACCAGGGGACGTTCCTCACCAAATACCGAGCCGTGAACATAAAATACCAGAAAATGTTCTTTAAACAGCTCAGTACAGTCACTGCTCCCAGAACCACAGCCGCCGTTTTCTCACTGCAATATTTACTTTTCAGCTTCTGGCGACAAATGGCCACAAACCGATCAAAGGTGAAAGTGACGGTGAACCAGACAGAGCAGTCAGTGGCTGCATAAAGCAGGACGGCGTGGATATTACACACGGGGACGGAGTACTTCAGGAAATAAAACTGTTCCCAGTAAACAATGGGAATGTGTCTCAGGATCAGGTCGAGGATAATGACCAGGAGATCCGCCGCTGCCATAGCCGCCAGGTAACGTCTGACACATGGAGACAATCCACAATCTTTATAAAGCAGGACGTAGATGGTCACTACGTTAACTGTGAGGAAGGAAAACAAACCCATTATCCATCAGCCTGGAGGCAAAGGGACACGTTTGATCGGGGACCCAGTGAGATTTTCAAATGTGTCCCTGTATTCGGGGATTTATTAAAATAATTGGAGCTGGAATAACAAATGGGAAGATCGGAATTACTGACAAAAATGTGACATAAACCACAAGAAACCCTCCCTCCCCAAACACACAGAGACACATCCAGAAGGACAGATGGTTTCTAGAACATTCCCACACACTCGATCACACGAGAGCAGACACAGGTCACTCCTTCCCAGTTCCTCATACGGAGGGTGGAAACGTTGCTGTCCTGAAAGATTCTCTCCCAGTTTCCTGAAGACTGGGAGTTTGGGAATTCCTGTATTTTGGTCTAAATTGTGGTCGATCCTGTGTCGTGGAGAAATGTAAATGCAGGGAAAACGTATTCACCCCTTTAACTGCCTGAGGGGCCTTCGGAACAGTGTCTCCTTCTCACTGGAACGGGATCTCTTCCCTCGAGATCTTATCGTTTGTTCCATTCACTGACGTCCGGCCGTTCACAAATAATGTCAGGGACAGAACGTTCCGGGAAATGTCTGTTATAGAATGTCAGGGACAGAACGTTCCAGAGAATGTCAGTTATACAATGTCAGGGACAGAACGTTCCGGGGAATGTCAGTTATACAATGTCAGGGACAGAACGTTCCGGGGAATGTCTGTTATAGAATGTCAGGGACAGAACGTTCCGGGAAATGTCTGTTATAGAATGTCAGGGACAGAGCGTTCCGGGGAATGTCAGTTATAGAATGTCAGGGACAGAACGTTCCGGGGAAACCCTTGAAATGCCCATCACCTTTCCCCCTCCCCACCCCACCAAAATGATGTACTATCCAGCGTGGGGAGCTGCACAGACCACATCATTGCATTATCTATAAACCTCAACCAGATAGTCTATTCACGACAGCGACCTGTGCAATGATCACATGTGAATTGATCTGTAACCCAGGAGCAGTTACCCTCCCAGCATGTAGGACTGTGTACCCAACTCCAGTGCATTGATCTGTAACCCAGGAGCAGTTACCCTCCCAGCATGTAGGACTGTGTACCCCACCCCAGTGCATTGATCTGTAACCCAGGAGCAGTTACCCTCCCAGCATGTAGGACTGTGTACACCACCCCAGTGCATTGATCTGTAACCCAGGAGCAGTTATCCTCCCAGCATGTAGGACTGTGTACCCCACCCCAGTGCATTGATTTGTAACCCAGGAGCAGTTACCTTCCCAGCATGTAGGACTGTGTATCCCACCCCATTGCATTGATCTATAACCCAGGAGCAGTTACCCTCCCAGCATGTAGGACTGTGTACCCCACCCCAGTGCATTGATCTGTAACCCAGGAACAGTTACCCTCCCAGCATGTTGGACTGTGTACCCCACCCCAGTACATTGCTCAGTAACACTGTGTTCGATCACTGCCCAGTGTGGGGAAACTCGCAGCCCGCGCTGGAAGTGACAGGATGTGCAGCTCCTATCCATTTACAGCTCCATAATCTCCTTTGTGCCATGACAAGGGGCTGCTGTGGGTGTGAACATCACTGCCACAGAGAGGTGGCGGGGGAATCAGTTTATATATCACCACATGGGAGGGGTTTGGGGTATAGACAGAGAGGGGGAGACTGAGAGACAGTGTCATGGAAGGATGTGTTGCCGGGTTTCAGAATACTGAAATGTAGACACTTCGATAACATCCTATAACATGAGCCAGTCTTCCCAGGAAAGATGGGAAAAAGTGATATTCGTGTGAGGTCAGATGATGGAGAGTTTTGGATGAGCATTTGTTCTACAGCTTTGTAAATGGAGTCCTTCACGGCTGGAGGTACACACTATCACCCAGATGCCCCTGGATATTCCGTGATCCCTGACACTGGGGCCATCTTTAAAAGCCCATTGGGCACATGATTGAGCTTTCTCAGTTTGGAGCTGCCCTGCACAGATTACCCCGAGCCTGGCAGGTAAGGGGCAATTACACCACGGTTTGTCGACAGGGGCACAGAGGTCCTGGTGGATGGGCTAGAAGAGAGGGGGACCATTCTCATCCCAGAGGGGGCCACACCACCAGACCCACCGAGAATGGTCTGAGCTCACCACTCAGCTCAGTGCAGTATCTGGGGTCTGAAGAAATGTCCAGCAATACAGGACAAGCATCAATAACCTCCCCCACTCTGTCAGGATAAGGGTCACTGTATTCTCTCTGCTCCCTCACACTCACTGTATATCTGTTATAGCACCGACCCCCAAACAAGGCTCATGGTCCACCACTCTCACTGCCACATGCTGCTCCTTCTCTCTCTGTCTCTGTCTCTCTGTCTTTGTCTATCTCCCTCTCTCTTATCCACCCCCCCCGACACTAATAAAACTGCATGGATTCCTCACTGTGGACTGACTCCCTCCTGACACCTCACCATGACCCCCTCCCCACCTACACTAACACTAACAGCAGGACCACACACTCCCACCCTCACTCTCTCCCTCTTTTTCTCCCATTCCAGGAGAAACAGCCTGGAATAGGACAGGAAGGGCCTATCCGGGTGGTGGAGTGCCCGATATCCGTTCCCTCAACCCCTCCCCCCGTCATGTGGGGAGGATCGTGGTACAAGCCAGAGAGGACGGGGACACCTCGTCTGGAGATTCTAAAACATCCATGTCCCACCGACCGAGTAAGGAGCAATGTTCAGTGAAGGACAATTCTCACTTTAAACCCACTGGCAGCTCCGTTTCCCCCCGGCACAACATAGAAGCCGTGGCCCTGATGCCATCTGCCTTTTGTGTCGAGCTGGTACAAATGGAATCCCCATGGTCTCGGTGGGCAGGAGGGTGGGCTCACAACACATCGTCACCACCACCTCCCAGGAAGGGAGCACGGAGACTCCTTCCTACACCTCCCCCTGTAAACAGCTCAGATACTGAAACTAATCTGTGATAGTAACTGCTCTCCTCACTTGTCCTGACATCTTCCACAATCTGTGCTCATATACACCCAGCGCTCTCTGCTCCTGCACCCCCTTTATAACGGCACAGCCTGTTTTAAATTGTCTTTCATTGTCTTTCCTACCACAGTCCATCACCTCACACAATTCTGCATTGATCCCCATCTGCCTTACACCTGAACACTACTCTAACATGTTACTGTCCTGTTAGAGTTCCACACTCTCCTCCATAGACTTCAGAGTTCTTCCAGGTTCGGTGCCATCTACAAACATTGAGATTGTTATAGTGTCACAGTCCCCATGAAACAACTGAAATCCTGCCCCATACTCACGAGTGTGAGCAAGTGAAATACTGGTATATTCCTATGGACAAAGTCGAATAATGACATGCTGTCAATGGAGCAACAAAAGTCCTGACACACACCAGATGGAGCGAATGAAATATTGACAAACCACAGAGCAAGAGAAATCCGGATAGGTCCCACTTATCTATATTCATCAGGGTATAATGTGATGAAGTTGAAAGTGTGTACTGTATCTTCAAGAGAGGGAATGCTGTCCTGAACTGAGAGCTTACAAGCACCTGTGATACGAGAGGATAGAAAACCCAGAAACAATATATTGCTATAGAGCTGGAGTCAGGTAATAATCAGTTCAGCGAAAGAGGGTCCCAGAGTTGTGCACAGTTGATGTAAAATGTTCACTTTCAGAGTGAAAAAAATAAATTGATGTTTTTATTTAAACAGTGCAATTTGGGAGTTCTCTGTCACTCATATTTTAACAGTTTACGAGGCGAATTGAGCATGTTTTTATGTTTCATTTAAGTTGCCAGATGAGCTTCACGCCGTGTCCGAACCATCCCTGTGTGTGTATCTGTGTGTCTCTGTATGGGGCATGTCTGGCAGTCTCTGTGGTGCTTAAAGTGATGCAATGCTACCCTCTGCTGGCCTCCACACGCCACTGCACAGACATTGGCAGAGGGTGAAAACCAACAGGGATTCATTCAGAGAAGGGGAGGGAGAGGGCAGCTGCTCACAGCAACATCCAAACTGATGTCTTATTCATGTACTCATCTAAATGTCCTTTAAACGTTGTAACTGTCCCTGCTTTCACCACTTCCTCTGGAAGTTCATTCCACACACAAGCCACCTTCTGTCTAACATGATTTTCGTAAATCTTTTACCTTGCACCTTTAAAAATCCCTCAGTTTTGAATCCTCAAATCTAGAGAAAAGACACCAGCCCTTCAACTTTTCTGTACCCCCCATTATTTTATAAACCTCTGTAAAGTTACTGCTTAATCTCATATTCTTCCGTGAAAAAAATCCCAGCCTATCCAGCCTCTCCTTATAGCTCACTCCCTCCTATCCCAGCAAAATTCAGGTTAATCTCTTCTCAATCTTCTCCATCTTAATAATATTCACGTCAGCAATATCAAAGTGAATAGTCAAGGTATTTTCTAAGGGTACGGGGCGTCCAAAACTAGAGGACATAGGCTTAAGGTGAGAGGGGAAACATTTAAAAGTGACCTAAGGGGCAGCGCTTTCACCCAGAGGGTGGTGTGCCTGTGGAATGAGCGGGCAGGATGACCAGACTGGACACAGTATTCCAGAAGAGGTCTCACCAATGTCCTCTACAACCACAACATGACATCTCAATTCCGATGCTCAAAGGTCAGTCCTATGATGACATGTGTGTTAAACACCTTCTTAACCACACTATATATATGAGATGTAAATTTTAAAGAATTAAACCTGACGGCCTAGGTTTCTGTACAACAGCACTGCCAAAGGCACTACTTTTAATTATATAGGTCCTGCTGTTGTTTGATTTACCAAATCCAATACCTCGCATTAATCCAAACTTAACACCATCAGCCACCCCTCAGCCCAGTGAGTGATATTACTGCCACCTCACCCTCCCCCTTCAATTTTAAAATGCCCATCCCTCTCCAGGATGCCTACACACTCCGGCCTTGATTTTGACAAAGACCCTGAGCTTGGTTTGCCTTGTGTGGTTAGGGGGAGGAGGGACAGATTGCAGACACAGTCAGTGGGGAGGAGAGGCTGGACAGTAATCACTGGCCTGGTGTCATTTCATGGTTTTAGGAAAAGGGGAGTCACACGTGAGAGTTGGGAAGAGTGATCGGTGTTTGGGGGCCAGAAATTAAGCTCTTCCTTCGTCTCTGGTGTTCAGTAATAAATATCTATTTGAGACCCTTCATTGGGCAGAGTGTGTCTGCAGGATTTCTTTCCTTAATATTGCAGACTACAGATAATAGCAATTAAAGATATTTACTGTTAATTTCGATGGCACAGCATGTACACTCAATATTCTACAGTTGAGACAAATATCTTGCATTTATTTAACAATACAAAGTGTTTTGTGTAGTTCAGTAATGGGAACCTGATTATAATAAATCCACGCCGAGCTGAAAGTTGGCACTAAAATATGACCCAAGTCTGGGTATGGTAGTGTAGTGATAGTGTCCCTGTCTCTGAGCCAGAGCTCTGGATTTGATTGCAATTCCTGATCTTGTGTGGTAGTGTTCCTAGCTCTGGGCTAGAATGCCTGAATTCAAGTCCTGCCTGTTGCAGAGGTATGTACCAGCATGTCAGGACAGTCTGATGAACAAACACACAGGAAAATAATGTTACAGCTTAATGGGTATTGCTGAGTGATGCTAGTGTCCCTACCTCTGGGCACAAATGTCCAGGCGTAAAGCCCACAGAAGTGTCTCATGATACATCTGAACAAATTGATTAAAATATATTTAGAATTAGGACTTGATGGAGAAGGAAGAGGTGTCAGTATTGCATTTCAGAATTTTGCCCCAGGATGACTGAAAGTACAGCCATTCGTGTTGATTGGAGTCACATTTTGCAGCAGTAAAGGTTTATAAAATCAGAATGGTCATAGATAGTGTGAGTAGTCAGGGGTTTTCCCCCAGGTTAGGGACATCCAAACCTAGAAGGCTTTGGTGGAAAGTGAGAGGGGAAAGGTTTTGAGGAGGCCTCAAGGGCACCATTTCACACAGAGGGTGGTGTGCGTATGGAATGAGCTGCCAGAGGAAGTGGTGGATGCTGGTACAACTACAGCATCTGGGTACTGAGAGACCTGGCGAGCTTTTCCAGCAACTTCTGTATTTCTTTTAAAAATGCATTCAGTTTAACACAGGTATTCTGAATAAATTAAACATTTTTATTTTTTAATGACGCAGGGACATATAAACATATCTTCAAATCGACCGAGACCATTTTCTGCTCAGGGTATTGCTCTGTGTATGACAGCAGCAATGATGCACCTACATGGAACAGGGAATATGATGGAGTCATAGTTTCGACAATGTACAAGGGGATCTCACATGGTCCAGTTTGGGAGAGGATGACATTACTGTGTGATTCAACTCAGAGAGGGAGAAAATGTAATCTGCCTGAGAAGGAAAGGCCTATTACACTCTCTCTCCTTCATTGTTCCTCATCACAGCAATGTCTGAGAGCTAAAAAAACCCTCCACAGTCATAGTTACCATTCGTATTTTAATGGAATCCCTGCAGTGTTGAAAAAGGCCCTTTGGCCCAACAAGTCCATACCAAACTTCCCAACCCATTTCCCTATATTTACCCCTGACTATTGCACATAACCTAGAAATCCCTGAACACTACAGACAATTTAGCATGACCAATCCACCGAATCTACACAGTTTGTGGTAGGAAACTGGATCACCCATTAGAAGCTCACACAGACAAGGGGAGAATGTGCAAACTCCATACAGACAGTCACCCAAGGCTGGAATCGACCCCAAGTCCCTGGTTTTGTGAGGCTGCAGTGCTAACCACCGTGCTACCCTTTGGATAATCCCGAACCAGAATTCACTGGAATCTAGTCACTGCCTAAAGCAAAGGGAATTCAGCCAAAACCAAACTCTCCCAGGATGAAATCCCATTGCTAGCAGCTGTGTGAGTACAATATCTTCAGAAGCAGAATAACGTTTTGGACAATCTCACAATTGTTCCTTTTGCCATGACTTACAATAATATCTGGACCAAGTTCTTTCAAGTTAAAATTGCAGAGATTTTTTGTGTGTCTGTGTGTGTGTGTCTGCATTTTTAGAAAGGGAAATATTGATTATATAATTGCAATACCCAAACAGTTTGCCATTCATCTTTCCATCATAGTTTGAGTAACATTGCTCTGGATCATAAATGTGTTGTTTTAACAGATTAAAGAAACTAGCCTGACTTGTTCCGAACACTGACCGTGACCCAGTCTGAGACCGATATGATCGGCCATATCGCCAACCTGGTTACATTTAACATTTGTTGTGAGCAGTGGAGGAGTGGGACTAGAAAAGGAAACAGTGACCCCAAAAAGCCGGGGAACTATAGACCCGTGAGCCTGATGTCAGTGGTGTGTAATTTGTTGGAGGGGATTCTGAGGGACACAATTTTCATACATTTGGGAAGGCAAGGGCTGATCGGAGTAGACAATGTGGCTTTCTGCATGGGAAATCATGTCTCATTAATTTGGTTGAGTTTTTTGAAGAGGTGAGAAAGAAGATTGATGAAGGGAATTTGGTAGACATTGTCGATATTGACTTCAGCAAGTTGTTCTTTGAAAGAACAAAGAGCAAAGAAAATTTACAGCCCAGGAACAGGCCCTTCGCCCTCCAAGCCTAAGCCAATCCAAATGATCTGTCGTCCAATTCCTAAACATCTGTGTCCCTCTGCTCCCCACCTACTCATGCATCTGTCCAGACGCATCTTAAATGAATCGACCGTGCCTGCCTCTACCAGCTCTGCTAGCAACGCGTTCCAAATGTCCACCACCTTCTTTGTGAAGTACTTACCGCATGTATCCCCCTTAAACTTTCCACCTCTCACTTTGAAAGCACGACCTCTCGTTATTGAATCCTTCAACCTGGAAAAAAGCTTGTCTATGTCCACCCTGTTTATACTCTTCGTGATTTTGCGAACCTTAATCAGGTCCCCCACTCAATCTCCTTTTATCGAGTGAAAATAAACCTAACCTACTCAGCCTCTCTTCATAGATAGTATTTCATTCTGATTGGTAGACAGATTAGTAAGTTTCAGTCACATAAGATACAGAAGAAGCTAGTCACAAATGGCTTGAAGGAAGAAGGATATTTTTCAGCCTGGAGGCTTGTGAGCAGCAGTGTGCTGTAAGAATCAGTACTGAGTTCACTGAATTTCATCATTTATGTAAAGGATTTAGATGTGAATATTGGGGCAATTGTTAGTAAGGTTACAGATGACATCAGAAAGGTGGTGTAGTAGATTATCTCAGAGTACAACAAGACCACAAATAGATGGGTCAAGGGGACAAGGAGTAGCAGATGAAGTTTAATTTAGATAAATATGAAGCTTTGCATTTTGGGAAGGCAAATCAGTGCAGACATTATATACGTCATGGTCAGGTCCTGGGGAGTGTTGTGAAACAAAGGGGCATAGGGCTGCAGGTGCATTGTTCCTTGAAAGTGGAGTCACAGGTTGACAGAGTGGTGCTGAACACATTTGGCACATTTACCTTAATCAGTCAGAGCATTGAGTACAGGAGTTGTGGTGGTATGTTGTATCTGTACAGGATGTTGGTGAGGCCACTTTAAGAATACTGTGTACAACTCGGTTTTCTGCAGAAATGACTTACACGGATGTCCCAGGACTGGAGGTTTGAGCTGTCGGGAGAGGTTGATTAGGTTGAGGTGTTTCCCCCTGGAGTGTCAGAGGCTGAATGGTGACATTATAGAGGTTTATAAAACCATAAGGGGCATGGATATTCTGAACAGCCACGTTCTGCTCCCTAGGGTAGGGGAGTCCAGAACAAGAGGGCATAGGTTGAAGGCGAGATGGCAAATGATTTAGAAAGGACCTGAAGGTAAATGTTTCACACAGGGAGTGGTGTGTGTACAGAAAGTGCTGTCAGAGGAAGTGGTCAAGGTGGGTACAATCACACAGTTAAAAAGTATCTGAAAGGGGAGGGATATTGGCCAAATACTGGCAAATGGGACGAGATCAGGATTTGATATCTGATCGGAGTGAACAGATTGGACTAACGGGTCTGTTTTTGTTCTGCATGACTCTGTGGTTCTATAAGAGGGATGATGAAATATTCTGTAAGGTCCTTTCATGTCGGACTTCTCTTCTCTGGAAGTTTATCATGTTTACATTGATTGAAAGCTGCATTAGTTAAATATTTGACAAAGACATGAGTCACGGATAATGGGATACAAACAGGAAAGTGGGGCTGAGACCACATCCTGATCAGCCACAATCTTACTGCCATGTTCCTGTGTTCCATTCAGCCCCTCATACCTAGACATGGACGGTTGGAGGCCACTTACTCCTATAACATGGTGCACAGAAACAGAGGAGACCATTCAGTCCCTCAAGACTGTCACACATGCTTTGAGGTGATTTGGGAAATGTAATTGGAAAACCCAGGCTGGGTATGAAAGAGGCCCATATCTCTCTTTAGATAGCTTCCCCTATCTGCAGCTTGTGCTCCATTTGTTGGTCATGTTGTAGACCCAGATTCACTGTGAATACAGCCCACATACCTCACCCAGAGATGGCTCACAAAATCATCTGGTCTCCCTGACTGCAATATGTAATACCAGAACAATCATAAAAAAAACACCCACTAACTTTTCAATAACAGAATGTGAGAACATCTGAAACAGGGGCATGTTGTTCACTCCCCAAACCTGCCTTGCCCTTCACTACCATCATGGTTGATCTGCTCCTGGCCTCAAATCCTCTTTCATACCCAATTCTTCATAGCCCTCAACTCTCTGACAGGTCAATGTCCATACAACTCCTCTTCAAATACGTTCAGTCATCTAGCTCCCCAAACACCCTTGAGGAGAGAAATCCTGACATTCAATCCCACCTGTTTGAAGAAAACACTTGCTGCTCCTATATCATGGCTTATTGATGTGAACAAAAGAGGTTGACACAAGGGTTTAGGTAAAAATGACTGGCCCCGATATCAAGGCAGTGGTTAACTTCTGTTGACATCAAGAAGCTTAACAAAACTGGACTTAATGGTATTCAGACTGAACTGTCCAGTGTTTGGGGTCAAACATGGCACAAAGGAAGATGTTCATCATCTCAGTCCTGGGTCAAGTCTGTGGGAGATACTCAGGGTAGCTTCCTCTTCACAAACATCTTCAGCTGCTTCATCAATGTCTCCCCGTCCCCACCCTCCCCACCATAAGATCAGAAGTGGGGATGGTCACTGAAGATTCCACAATGTGCAGAACGTATTGTCCCCCGTCAGCTCCTGAACTGGTCTGTGTCCATGTGCAGCAAGTCCCAGACTCCATTGAGGCTTGTGCTGTTAAAGTGTCTGTAACATTCAGGAAACAGCACTGTTGGGCACTGCACATTGCCACAGTAAAACAAGAGTTCATTCATCACCTCATGCTGGTTTCACAGGAATATGGGGAAGTCATTCACCCCATTGACATTATTGGAGAAGAACAGGGACAGCCCATTCAGTGCCTCCAGCCTATTACTCAGGAAGAGAAGGAGTCTAGTGTGATGGACCACACCAGAGCCCCTCGAAAATATTTGAAGGCGGTAGCGTAGATTCTAATGTTTTCTTATTTTAAAGGAAATGTAAAGTGTCTGTTCCAGATGCAATGTGATTGATCAAACTACTCGGTGTGAAGCAAAACACCATCTACTTAAACATGAAAGAGAAAATGAAACCAAAGAAAGAGAAATTTAGAATAACGTAATTCTATTGGACTAGTTAGTAGAATAATAGATCTAGGAACTATTACAAATGAACTGTTCCAATATAGGAAACTCCCATAAACACAGCCCCTGGCAAAAAGGAATATTCAGACACAAACATTTCTCCAATCCAGGAATTTAAACAGCAGCAAGAGAAATTTCACGGAGAGTTGCAACCAGGAAACATTCACTGAAGCTTCCAACTCTGTGGAGACCCCAATAGTTTCTGATGTTACTGAGAAACCAAAACCCAGAGATCCTAATCTGTGAGAGCTGGCCACACCCATTCAGGCTGCATTAAAATAAACACAAGGCCTCCCTCGCTGTTACTAAAGTGATCTTAACTAACCAGCTTGGTAACGATCGTTCAGCCTCTCTTAAAATATTCCAGGACAAAATAACCTCTTAAAGCTGCAGCATTGTCACACTCGTCAGTACAATGAGCTGTCAAGCAGGAACCAGGAGTAACCCAGTTAGGACCTTAGCCCTGTCCAAACGGACGAGGTTGAAGCCAATCACTCCCTTGAGTCACTTACACAGGAACAGCAGGAGGCCATTCCCACCTCAATGCACTTACATGGGAGCAGAATGAGGTAATTTTTGCTGTTTCCTGATGAATGTCTCACGCCCAAAACATCGATTCTCCTGGTCCTCGGATGCTGCCTGACCTGCTGTGCTTTTCCAGCAATTGATGCTCTACTCTGATCTCCAGCATTGGCAGTCTTAAGTGTCTCCTAATTGATGCTCCAACATGATGAACAAGTGGGGCAGAGGCTGCACAGACAGACTGTTCCACGTTGTTCCGCTTGGCTCTGTTGCTTATGATACACATGTGGGACTTTAACGTGGTTTTCTAGTGGTGATCAGGGAAGCCATATGTCTTGTGTGAAGTCTCAAGAAGGCACCTTCCATCTCCGAGAAGACAGCCTGGTGTTCTCTATGTAGGGCAGAAGCTGGTGGTAATGGCTACCTGTTTCAGATGAAAGGTATTATGGCTGTTGTTGGGGATTGTGAGCAACCTGACGTTCAGTACAGGGTTCACACGCTGACTGCACAATAACGTGGGGAGAGTTAATTAAGTCATATAAACTATTAGGAAAGTCATGTTAGACTGATGAATGGACTCTCTAACTTCAAATAATGCTGATCTTGTTCATGTTGACCTTGTCTAGTACACGTCCTGTTCAGTGTATCCTGTATGCTTTACTCTGTCCAAGTCTATTTCCACCCGATGATCTGTCTGGCCATGCTTACTATGATCTGTCTCCACTGCTCATAAACAAAGTGTTTCCCTGTACTGAGGTACAAGTGGCAATAAATCAAACCAATCAATCCTGGGTAAAGTATGGAATTTCTCACCCTATCAATATCTGTTTTGGAAATAAGTGATCGCTGCCACTCCTCGTGTTTCAGCATCACAATTTCTTTGTCTCTCACAGCTCCACAGATTAAACACTCAGCTTATTCACTCTGTCCTCATGTTACCATCACCCGTGTCTGTGGTAAGGAGATCATTCCTTACAAAGGAGATCAAATCTGTAGAGAGTGCCTCAAATGCTCTCTCAGCAAGGCTCGACAACAGCAGGAAGATGGCTTTACTTATGTACTCAGATCTTCTTACAATGAAGGACAGCATACCATTGTCTGCACCCATTACTTACACAGGGTTTGATTCGGAGCAGTCAGCATAAACTTGTGAGTGGGAGATCATGCTTACCAAATTTCTTAGAGTCCTCTGGTGAAGTGACCAAGAATGTTGATGAGGGCAGAGCGATAAACGTAGTCTCTGTGGATTTCAGTAAGGCCTTTGAGAAGGTTCCACATGGCAGGCTGCTCTGGAAGGTTCGATGGCGTAGAATACTGGGGGAACTGGCCAATTGGATACACAGTTTGCTTGTTGATAGGAAGCAGCGGATTTAGTGGAGGGATGTTTGTCAGACTGGAGGCTTGGTCCATTGCTGTCTGTTATCTATGATTTGGTTGAGAATGTACATGGTATGATTTGTAAGTTTGCAGATGTCACTAAAGTAATTGGGAGCATGATCAGTGAGGAAGCTTATCAGAAATTGCAGCAGGACATTAATCAGGTGGGAAATGGACCGAGAAATGACAAATGGAATTTAATATAGATGTGTGAGGTCTTACATTTTGGAATCTAAAATCAAGGTAGGAGTTTCACGGTGAATGGGCGGGCCTTAAGGTGTGTAGTGGGCAGAGAGACCTTGGAATTCAGGTGCACGGTTCCCTGAGAGAGGAGTCACAGGTAGGCAGGGCAGTGAAAAAGGTATTTGGCACACTGGCCTTTGTCAGGCAGGACATTGAGTATAGAAGTTGGGAATTTCTGTTGCAGTTACACAGGACTTTGGTAAGGCCACACTTGGAGTATTGTGTTCAGTTTTGCCAACTTGTTATAGGGAGGATATAATGAAATGAGAAAGAGTGGAGAAGAAATTTACAAGGACGTTGCCAGGACCCAATGGTCTGAGTTATAGGGAGAGGTTGGACAAGCTAGGACCTTTTCTTTAGAGTGTAGGAGACTGAGGGGTGACATTATAGAGCTGAATAAGATCATGAGGGATATGGATAGGGCGAATGCTCTCAGTCTCTTCCAAAGTTTAGAGAATCAAGGACGAGAGGGGACCAATTTAAGGTTAAAGGGGAATGAATAAAAGGGAACCTGAGGGACGATTTATTTACATAAATGGCTAGTACGTGGATGAGCTTCCAGAAGATGTGGCTAAGGGGGGTACATTAACAACATTTCAAAACCATTTGGATAAATATGTGGATAGGAAAGGACTAGAAGGATATGGGCCAACTGCAGGGAAATGGGGTTAGTGTGAATGGACATTTACAATGTGGAGTCGAACTACTTTGTTAATTAAAACCAAACACCCAGAAAAGCTCGCCTCACATCGTGATCTGTTAACATATGAGTGACACAGATCTCCTACGTTCCACTATTTGAACAAAAAATAGCAAGTTAGTTTCTTAACTTTAATAGTGAACACTTAACAAAAACTATTCGCAAATACAAGCCCCTCTTTTCTTCGCTACTTACTATCTGACTCCAACTCTGTAAACATTTGCTATTACAACAACCCACATATTAAATGTTACAATCTCAAGACCACACAGTCTCCATCTTCCCTGCTGTGTTCACTCTCTCAGCAGGTAATCTGCTCTTGGATGGCAGTGGCTCTCCCTCTATTTTCAAAATTCTGGGATTATATACTTCCCATGAAACAATAATTCTCATAATTTGATCGCTTTCCAAGTGTACAAACAATAATATTCAAATTCCATTGGCTTCGGTAATTCTGAGCACTATTTAAAGTCTTTGATTGCATTTGAATTGCTGTCAAAACAGCAACCAAAACTCAGGCTTCCATTTCCCAACTAATTGTTACATTTGTAACAGTCTGACCTTTAGCTGGCATCTGTGGCTGTACTTTCGATTCAGCAAAACCCGTCCTATCTCAAAGTGAACAGACATTGATTAGATTCCAGGCAGTAACACACCCCGGGCTATCTGTTATTCTGCATACTAACCTCCTTGAACCCCTCAATTAGATTCCAGGCTGCAACTCCCTCTGAACTATCTGTTATTCTGTATATAACCCACCCTGAACATGTCAATTCGATTCCAGGCTGTAACTCACTCAGGGGTATCCGTTATTCTGTATATAAACAACCCTTACCCCTTCGATTACATTCCAGGCTGTAACGCAGTCCGGGGTATCTGTCATACTGCATATAAACCACCCTGAACCCCTCAATTAGATTCCACGCTGTAACTCACTCCGGGCTATCTGTTATTCTGTATATAAACCACCCTGAATACCTCGATTCGATTCCAGGCTGTAACTCACTCCGGGCTATCGGTTATTCTGTATATAAACCACGCTGAACCCCACGATTAGATTCTAGGCAGTAACTTCCTGTCAGGGTTGAAACGAAAGGCTGGTAGTTATAGGGAATGCTGGCTGACTAAAGAAATTGAGGGTTTCGTTCAGAAAAAGAAGGAAGCATATGTCAGGTATAGACAGGATAGATCGAGTGAATCCTTAGAAGAGTATAAAGGAAGTTGGAGTATACTTAAGAGAGAAATCAGGAAGACAAAATGCGGACATGAGATAGCTTTGGCAAATAGAATTAAGGAGAATCCAAAGTGTTTTTACAAATATATTAAGGCCAAAGGGTAACTAGGGAGAGAATATGGCCACTCAAAGATCAGCAAGGCGGCCTTTGTGTGTAGCCACAGAAAATGTGGGAGATATTAAAAGAATATTTTGCATCAGTATTTGCTGTGGAAAAGGATATGGATGATATAGACTGCAGGGAAATCGATTGTGACATCTTGCAAAATGTTGCAGATATACAGAGGAGGAAGTACTGGATGTCTTGAAACGGTTAAAGGTGGATAAATCCCCACGACCTGATCAGGTGTACCTGAGAACTCTGTGGGAAGCTAGAGAAGTCATTGCTGGGCCTCTTGCTGAGATATTTGTATCATCGATAGTCACAGGTGAGATGCTGAAGACTGGAGGTTGGCAAACATGGTGCCAATGTTTAAGAAGGGTGGTAAAGACAAGCCAGGGAACTATAGACCGGTGAGCCTAACCTCGGTGGTGGGCAAGTTGTTGGAGGTAATCCTGAGGGACAGGATGTACATGAATTTGGAAATGCAAGGACTGATTCGGGATAGTCAACATGGATTTGTGCGTGGGAAGTCATGACTCACAAACTTGATTGCGTTTGTTGAAGAATGAACAAAGAAGATTGATGAGGGCAGAGTAGTGGGTGTGATCCATATGGACTTCAGTGAGGCGTTCGACAAGGTTCCCCATGGGAGACTGATTAGCAAGGTTAGATCTCATGGAATACAGGGAGGAGTAGCCATTTAGATACAGAACTGGCTCAAAGGTAGAAGACAGAGGGTGGTGGTGGAGGGTTGTTTTTCAGACGGGAGGACTGTGTCCAGTGGAATGCCACAAGGATCAGTGTTGGGCACTCTACTTTTTGACATTTATATAAATGATTTGGATGCGAGCACAAGAGGTACAGTTAGTAAGCTTGCAGATGACACAAAAATTGCAGGTGTAGTGGACAGCGAAGAGGGTTTCCTCAGATTACAACAGGATCTGGACCAGATGGGCCAATGGGCTGAGAAGTGGCAGATGGAGTCTAATTCAGATAAATGCGAGGTGCTGCATTTTGGGAAAGCAAATCTTAGCAGGACTTCTGCATTTAATGGTGAGGTCCTAGGATGTGTTGCTGAACACAGAGACCTTGGAGCGCAGGTTCATAGTTCCTTGAAAGTGGAGTCGAGGGTCGATAGGATAGTGAAGAAGGCGGTTGGTATGCTTTCCTTTATTGGTCAGAGTACCGAGTACAGGAGTTGAGAGGTCATGTTGCGGCTATACAGGACATTGGTTAGGTCACTCTTGGAATATTGCGTGCAATTCTGGTCTCCTTCCTATCAGAAAGATGTTGTGAGACGTGAAAAGGTTCAGAAAAGTTTCAGATTAGATTAGATTACTTACAGTGTGGAAACAGGCCTTTCGGCCCAACAAGTCCACACAGCCCCGCCGAAGCGCAACCCACCCATACCCCTACATCTACCCCTTACCTAACACTACGGGCAATTTAGCATGGTCAATTCACCTGACCTGCACATCTTTGGACTGTGGGAGGAAACCGGAGCACCCGGATTTACAAGGATGTTGCCAGGGTTGGAGGATTTGAGCAATGGGGAGAGGCTGAATAGTCTGGGGCTGTTTTCCCTGGAGTGTCGGAGGCTGAGGGGTGAACTTATCGAGGTTTACCCTGGGGTAAGGGAGCCCAGAACTAGAGGGCATAAGTTTAGTTTGAGAGGGGAAAGATATGAAAGAGACCTAAGGGACAACTTTTTCACGCAGAAGATGGTACGTGTATGGAGTGAGCTGCCAGAGGAAGTGGTGGAGGCTGGTACAATTGCAATATTTAAGAGGAATTTGGATGAGTATATGAATAGGAAGGGTTTGGAGGGACATGGGCCAGGTGCTGGCAGGTGGAACTAGATTGGGTTGGGATACCTGGTCAGCATTGGCAGGTTGGACTGAAGGGTCTGTTTCCATGCTGTACATCTCTCTGATTCTATGACTCTTTTACTCACTCCGGAATACCTTTATTCTGCATCTAAACCACCCTGAAACCCTCGATTAGATTCCAGTCTGTAACTCACTCTGGGGTATCTGTTATTGTACACATAATCGTCCCGACTCCCCTTGATAAAATTCCAATCTGTAACTCACTTCCAATTTTAAGGGGCTCTGCACATTAGCCACCTCAATCCTTTGATTCGATTCCAGTCTGGATCACACTCCTGGGTATCTGTTAGTCTGTATAGTAACCATCCTATCCAAACCCTGTTAAAATTGCCCATGGTATTCAGGGATGTGTAGGTGAGGTGCATGAATCAGGGGTAAATGTGAGGAAATGGATCTGGATGGGTTATTCTTCTGAGGGTCAGTTTGGTCTTGTTGGGCTGAAGGGCTTGTTTCCCCACTGTTGGGATTATATGAATCACCCAGAACCCTCTCGATTAGATTCCAACGTGTAACTCACTTCCATGTATGTGTGACTGGTATGTTTCAAAAACACCCTAAAACCTTCAATTCTATTCCACTTCGATAAACACGAGGCGCTGCATTTTGGGAAAGCAAATTTGAGCAGGATTTATACACTTAATGGTCAGGTCTGAGGGAGTGTTTCTGAACAAAGAGACTTTGAAGTGCAGGTTCGTAGCTCCGTGAGAGTAGAGTGGCAGGTGGATAAGATAATGAAGGCAGCGTTTGGTATGCTTTCCTTTATTGGTCAGTGTTTTGAGTATAGGCATTGAGAGGTCATGTTGTGTCTGGACTGGACATGGGTAAGGCCACTGTTGGAATATGGCATGCAATTCTGGTCTCCTTCCTATCGGAAGGATGTTGTGAAACGTGGAAGGGTTCAGAAAAGATTTTCAAGGAGATTGCCAGGGTTAGAGGTTTTGAGCTACAGGGAGAGGCTGAATAGGTTGGGGTTGTTTTCCCTGGAGCATCAGAGGCTGAGGGCTGACTTTATTGAGGTTTATAAAATCATGACGGGCATGGATAGGATAAATAGACAAAGTCTTTTACTTGGGGTAGGGAGTCCAGAACTAGAGGGCAGAGGTTTAGTGTGAGAGGTAATATGAAAGAGACCTAAGGGGCACCTTTTTCAGTCAGAGTGTGGTACATGAATGGAATGAACTGTCAGAAGAAGTGGTGGAGGCTGGTGCAATTGCAACATTTAAAATGCAGCTCAATGGGTATATGAATGGGAAGGTTTGGAGGGAGATGGGCCAAGTGCTTGAAAAAGAGACTAGACCAGGTTAGGATATCTGGTCGGCATAGACGGGTTGGATCAAAGTGTCTGTTTCCATGCTGGACATCTCTATGACTGTATGACTCCGCGATTTTGTGACTTACTACTTGTTATCTGTTATTCTGTATGTAAACCACCGCAAACCTCTCGGTTCGATTCCACTCTGTCACTCGCTCCTGGGTCTCTCTTATGCTGTATGTAAACCCTAAACCCCTCATTTAGATTCCAGTCTGGAACTCACTCCTGCGGATCTGTTATTGGATCTTTGAAGTGATCCTTGTTTGATGTTAGACCGAAGACAAGATAAACTAAATGGTCAAATGTTACATTGGGAGCAGGAACACAGAAAGCTGCTGGTTCATTTCTGTCCTTTTACATATCTCCAAGTTTCAGATTGGGGCTGAATTTCTGTCACAATGGGGAAAGTCTCAAAAGCTGTTTACTGTCCTGCATGAATGCATCATCATAACATGAATTCTCTTGCAAGATAGGAAATGGAGACAGCTTCTGGAAGGTGTCTGTATCTGTGTGTGTGTGATTCTGTGTGTCTGTGAATGCACGTTTATGTGTGATTCTGTGTGCGTGTTGAATGTTTCATATATTTTCGAACTGTATTGATGTTGCCAGTCTCTCTTGCTTTTCCTTATTTATAAACTCAATGTCATCGTTTTGCTGATATAAAATGGTGGCTGTGGACAAATCTAAAATGTCTGCCTCACTGATTTGTGTCAGGAATAGTTTCAGCAATGGAGAGGGGACAATGTGTCAAAAGCCATTTCCATTCATTGATGCCAGCAGAGATAGGAAATGGAGACAGCTCTTTGAAGGTGATTAAAATGCAAATCCCAGAACCTGTTTACAGTGAATGTGGAGAGACAATGTGACATTCCAGTAAGGTCTGCCTTACTTTCCAAGCTCCTAATATATGAGAGAAACATAATATACAAAACCTGATAAGTGCTCAGCCACTGAATTGTAGATTTGCAGAGTTGGACCAGAATCCTGCCTGGCTAGGTCTATCCCAAAATGAAGGGTTTCTCAAATCCCACACTGACCTTCTGAGGGTTCAACTTGTGTGTTGTCTACAAATAAAAGAAAATACTGCACCTGCAATTAAACAAAACTCTTTCTGGAACTTTGTGCATCTGTTGGTTTAAGTATCGTTCAACAGGAATGAAGATAAATGAGACAGTGAGAGATAGGCAGCACTGTAATCAGAATGGCAGTACAGTATAAAAGGTATATTAATACTTTCAGTGAAAGGGGAATACAAGAGAATAGTCCTCAAACTAGGAAAGTTGGGAGTCAGTAAAGTTGTGTAGTTTGTGTTTATGTGAGTCAAGATTTGAAACCACTTGGCCAGTAGTACACTTTGTGACTCACTCCCAGTTACAAGGTATTTCACATAAAAAGGTTAACATATCCCTCGATTAGATTCCAGGCTGTAACTCACTCCGGGGTATCTGTTATTCTGTATATAAACCACCCTGGAACCCTCGATTAGATTCCAGGCTGAAACTCACTCCGGGGTATCTGTTATTCTGTACATAAACTATGCTAAACCCCTCGATTAGTTTCCAGCCTTTAACACATTCCAGGCTATCTGTTATTCAGTAAATAAACCACCCTGAACCCCTCGATTAGATTCCAGGCTGTAACTCACTCTGGGCTATCTGTTATTCTGTAAATAAACCACCCTGAACCCTGCAATTAGATTCCAGGCTGTAACTCACTGCGGGCTACCTGTTATTCTGTATCTCAACCACCCTGATACCCTCGATTAGATTCTAGGCTGTAACTCACTCCGGGGTATCTGTTATTCGTATATAAACCACCCCGAACCCCTTGATTAGATTCCAGATTGTAACTCACTCCAGGGTATCTGGTATTCTATATATTAACCACCCGAACACCTCGATTAGATTCCAGGCTGTAACTCACTCCGGGCTATCTATTATTCTGTATATTAACCACCCTGAACCCATTGATTTGATTTCACTTCCTGACATGTTAAGCTCATGTTCCCAACACAATCTAATCTTAATAATGATCAATGCATCACTGGTCCTGCTATCTGCTGGCACTACCATCATGTTAACTTTGATGTTTACGTACATGATTACCTGTAGCAGTGAGTCGGCGGTAGACAGAGTTGTGCTGAACACATTTGGCACATTTGCCTTAATCATTGAGTATAAGACTTGTGATGGCATGTTGTATCTGTACAGGATGTTGGTGAGGCCACTTTAAGAATACTGCGTACAACTCGGTTTTCTTCAGAAATGACTTCCACGTACGTTCCAGGACTCGAGGCTTGAGCTATAGGGAGAGGCTGATTACGTTGAGGTGTTTCCCACTGGAGTGTCCGAGGTTGAGACGCAGCATTATAGAGGTTTATAAAATCATCAGGGGCATGGATATTCTGAACAGCCATGTTCTACTCCCAAGGATAGGGGAGTCAAGAACAAAACAGCATAGGTTGGAGGGGAGAGGGCGAATGATTCAGAAGGGACCTGAAGGTAAATATTTCACATAGAGTGGTGTGTGGACAGAAAGTGCAGTCAGAGGAAGTGGTCAAGGTGGGTACAATCACAGGAGGAATATTGGCCAAATGCTGGCAAATGGGACTAAATCAGATTTGATATCTGATCGGAGTGAACAGATTGGACTAATGGGTCTATTTCCATTCTGCATGACTGTCAGATTCTATAAGAGGGATGATGAATAATTCTGAAAGGACTTTTCAAGTCAGAATTCTCTTCAGTGGAATGTTATCGTGTCTCTATGTTCACATTGATTCAAAGCTGCGTTAGTTAAATATTTGACAAAGAAGTGATTCATGCACAATGGGACGCAGACAGGAAAGTGGGGCTGAGACCACAATCTGATCAGCTACAATTTTAGTACCTGGTGGAGGAGGCTCAAAGTATCTAATGACCCACTCCTGCTCCTCATTCCCATGTTCCGGTGTTCCATTCAGCCCCTCAAGCCTGCTAGACAGGAGCAGTTGGAGGCAACTTACTCCTATAACCTGTTGCACAGATACACAGGAGACCATTCAGCCCCTCAGTACTGTCCCACACGGTTTGAAGTGAATTGGGAATGTAATTGAAAAACTCAGGCTAGGTATGAAAGAGGCTCCTCATCTCTCTTCACAGAGCTTCCCCTCGCTGCAACTTGTGCTTCATTTGTTGGTCATGTTGTACACCCAAATTCAGTGTGAATACAGCTCCCATACCTCACTCAGGGATTGCTCACAAAATCCTCTGGTCTCCTTGTCAACAACATTCAATAACAGAACATTGATGAAAATAACACCCACTAACACTCCAATAACAGAATGTGAGAACATCAGAAACAGGGGCAGGTTGTTCACTCCCCAAACCTGCCTTGCCCCTCACTAAGATCATGACTGATCTGCTCTTCATCTCAAATCCTATTTCATATCCAATTCTTCATAGCCCTGAACTCTTTGACAGTCAATTTCCAATCTACCTCCTCTTCAAATACGTTCAGTCATCTAGCTCCCCGAACACCCTTGAGAAGAGAAATCCTGACATTCAATACCACCTGTTTGAAGAAAACACTTGCTGCTCCGATATCATGGCTTATTGATGTGAACAAAAGAGGTTGACACAAGGGTTTAGGTAAAAATGACTGGCCCTGATATCAAGGCAATGGTTGACGTCTGTTGACATCAAGGAGCTTAACAAAACTGGACATCATTGGAATCAGAGTAAACTCTCCAGTGTTTGGTATCAAACATGGCACAAAGGAAGATGTTCACCATCTCAGTCCTGGGTCTCCTCTGTGGGACATCCTCTGGGTAGCTTCCCCTTCACAAACATCTTCAGCTGCTTCACCAATGTCTCCCCGCCCCCAGCCTCCCCACCATAAGATCAGAAGTGGGGATGGTCACTGAAGATTCCACAATGTTCAGAAAGTTTTGCCCCCCGTCAGCTCCTGAACTGGTCTTTGTCCATGTGTAGCAGGATCCAGACTCCATTGAGGCTTGTGCTGTTAAAATGTCCATAACATTCATGTAACAGCACTGATGGGCACTGCACATTGCCAAAGTAAAACAAGAGTTCATTCAGCAGCTCACGCTGGTTTCACAGTAATATGGGGAAGTCATTCAGCCCATTGACAGTATTAGAGTAGAACAGGGACAGCCCATTCAGTGCCTCCAGCCTATTACTCAGGAAGAGAAGGAGTCTAGTGTGATGGACCACACCAGAGCCCCTCGAAAATATTTGAAGGAGGTAGCCTTGACACTAATGTTTTCATATTTTAAAGGAAATGTAAAGTGTCTGTTCCAGATGCAATGTGATTAATCAAACTACTCGGTGTGAAGCAAAACACCATGTACTTAAACACGAAAGAGAAAATGAAACCAAAGAAAGAGGAATTTAGAATAACGTAATTCTATTGGACAAGTCAGCAGAATAATAGATCTAGGAACTATTACTAATGAACTGTTCCAATATAGGAAACTCCCATAAACACAGCCACTAGCAAAAATAAATATTAAGACACAGATTGTCACAAACATTTCTCCAATCCAGGAATTAAAAACAACATCAAGAGAAACTTCAGAGAGGATAGCAACCGGGAAACATTCACTGAAGCTTCCAACTCTGTGGAGACCCCAATAGTTTCTGATGTTGCCGAGAAACCAAAACCCAGAGATCCTAATCTGTGAGAGCTGGCCACACCCATTCAGGCTGCACTAAAATAAACGCAAGGCCTCGCTAGCTGTTACTAAAGTGGTCTTAACTAGCCAGCTTGGTCACGATCGTTCAATCTCTCTCTGAAAAGAAATCAAGACAAAATAACCTCTTAAAGCTTCAGCATTGTCATAAAAGTCAGTACAATGAGCTGTCAAACAGGAACCAGGGTTAACCAGTCAGGATCTTAGCCCTGTCCAAACGGAAGAGGTTGAAGCCAATCACTCCCTTGAGTCACTTACACAGGAACAGCAGGAGGCCATTCCCACCTCAATGCACTTACACGGTGGCAGAATGAGGTAATTTTTGCTGATTCCTGATGAATGTCTCACGCCCAAAACAGAGATTATCCTGCTCCTGGGATGCTGTCTGACCCACTGTGCTTTTCCAGCAATTGATGCTCTACTCTGATCTCCAGCATCGGCAGTCTTAATTGTCTCCTAATTGATGCTTCAACATGATGAACAAGTGGGGCAGAGGCTGCACAGACAGACTGTTCCACGTTGTCCCTCTTGGCTCTGTTGCTTATGATACACATGTGGGACTTTAACGTGGTTTTCTAGTGTTGAGCAGGGAAGCCATATGTCTTGTGTGAAGTCTCAAGAAGGCACCTTCCATCTCCGAGAAGACAGCCTGGTGTTCTCTATGTAGGGCGGAAGCTGGTGGGAATGGCGACCTGTTTCAGATGAAAGGTATTATGGCTGCTCTTGGGGGTTGTGAGCAACATAACGTTCAGTACAGGGTTCACACGCTGACTGCACAATAACGTGGGGAGAGTTAATTAAGTCATATAAACTATTAGGAAAGTCACGTTAGACTGATGAATGGACTCTCTAAGTTCAAATAATGGTGATCTTGTTCATGTTGATCTTGTCTAGTGCACGTCCTGTTCAGTGTAACCTGTGTGCCTTACTCTGTCCAAGTCTACTTCCACCCTATGATCTGTCTGGCCATGCTTACTATGATCTGCCTCCACTGCTCATAAACAAAGTGTTTTCCTGTACTGAGGTACACGTGACAATAAATCAAACCAAATCAAATCAAACCAATCAAAGTATGGGTAAAGTATGGAATTTCTCTCCCTGTCAATGTCTGTTTTGTAAATAAGTGATCGCTGCCACTCCTCATGTTTCAGCATCACCATTTCTTCGTCTCTCACAACTCTACAGATTAAACACTCAGCTTATTCACTCTATGCTCATGTTACCATCACCGGTGTCTGTGGTAACGGAATCATTAAGATCAAATCCGTACAGAGTGCCCCAAATGCTCTCTCAGCAAGGCTCTACAACAGCAGGAAGATGGCTTTACTTATGTACTTGAATCATCTTACAATGAAGCGCAGCATACTATTGTCTGCACCAAATACTTCCACAGGGTTTGATTCGGAGCAGTCAGCATAGACTTGTGAGTGGGAGATCATGCTTCCCAAATTTCTTAGAGTCCTTTGATGAAGTTACCAGGAGGTTTGATGAGGGCAGAGTGATAGATGCAGTCTCTATGGATTGCAGTAAGGCCTTTGGTAAGGTTCCACATAGCAGGCTGCTCAGGAAGGTTACATCTCGTAGAATGCGGGGGGAACTGGCCAATTGGATACACAGTTGGGTTGATGGTCGGAAGCAGAGGGTTGAGTGGAAGGATGTTTGTCAGACCGGAGGCTTGGTCCATTGCTGTTTGTTATCTATGATTTGGTTGAGAATGTACAAGGTATGATTAGTAAGTTTGCAGATGACACTAAAGTAATTGGGAGCATGATCAGTGAGGAAGTTTATCAGAAATTGCATCAGGACCTTAATCAAGTGGGAAATTTACAGAGAAATGGCAAATGGAATTTAATATAGAAGCCTGAGGTCTTGCAATTTGTAAACTCAAATCAAGGTAGGAGTTTCATGGTGAATGGGAGGGTCTTAAGGGGTGCGTTTGGCAGAGGGACCTTGGTGTTCAGGTGCACAGTTCTCTAAGAGTGGAGACACAGGTAGACAGGGCAGTGAAGAAGGCTTTTGGCACATTGGCCTTCATCAGGCAGGATATTGAGTATAGAAGTTGGGACCTTATGTTGCATTTACACAGGACTTTGGTAAGGCCGCACTTGGAGTATTGTGTACAGCTTTGTCACCTTGTTATAGGGAGGATGTTATTAAATGAGAAAGAGTGCAGAAGAAGTTTACAAAGATGTTGCCAGGACCCAATGGTCTGAGTTATAGGGAGTGGTTGGACAAGCTAGGACCTTTTCTTTAGCATGTAAGAGACTGAGGGAGTCCTTATAGAGCTGTATAAAATCACGAGGGGTATGATAGGGTTAATGTTCTCAGTCTTTTTCCAAGGTGTAGAGATTCGAGGATTAGAGGGGATCAGTTTAAGGTTAAAGGGCAAGGAATAAAAGGGAACCTGAGAGGCCACTCCTTTACACAGAGGGCTGGTACGTTGATGAGTTGCCAGCAGATGTGGTTGAGGGGGGTACATTAACAACATTTCAAAAGCATTTGGATAAATATGTGGATAGGAAAGGACTGGAAGCATATGGGCCAACTGCAGGGAAATGGGGTTAGCATAGATGGACAGTTAAAATGTGGACTCGAACCCCTCTGTTAATTTACCCAAACACCCAGAAAAGCTCGCCTCACCTCGTAAACTGTTAAAATATGAGCCACACAGATCTCCTACATTCCACTATTTAAGCAAAAATTATCAAGTTAGTTTCTTAACTTTAATAGTGAACACTAAACAAAAACTATTCACAAATACAAGCCCCTCTTTTCTTCGCTACTTACTATCTGACTCCAACTCTGTCAAAATATGCTGTTCCAACAACCCACATATGAAAATTAAAATCCCAAGACCACACACTCTCCATCTTCCCCGCTGTGTTCACTCTTTCAGCTGCTGTTCTCCCTGGGTCATTTTTTTATTGCAAGTAGGTTTACATGAACATGTGTCTTTGATAGAGACTGTTTGAGATGGTCAGTTAGCACACCTGCTCTACAGCAGTTTCTCTGCTGTTGGATGGCAGCAGCTCTCCCTCTAGTGTTCAAAATGCTGAGTTTATATACTCCCCATGATATAATAATTCTCATAGTTTGATTGCTGTCCAGGTGTCCAAACAATAATATTCAAATTCTGTTGGTTTCCGGTATCCTGAGCGTTACTTAAACTCTTTGATTGCATTTGAATGGCTGTCAAACAAGCAACTAAAACTCAGGTATCAATTTCTCAGCTAATGGTGACATGTGGAACAGTGTGACCTTTAGCTGGCATCTGTGGCTTTCATTTCTATTCAACAAAACCCGATCTGTCTGAAAGTGCGCATACATGTTTTTGGCTCATAACATCTTCCCACTTCAGAAAATAAAATGAACCAGCAGAATGAAAAGTTGGCTAGATTTCTTTTCCTCTAACTCTTAATTCCAATTATATGAAATACAAAAGTATTAATCTCAGTTATATCATTCATATTAATTCTGCACACCAATACAACACTGGAATAAGTCAAATCTTATCTGCACTGCTTTCCTTTAAATCAGCGAAAACCCATCTGCTATCACGTTGTAGGAGCCACAGCGTGTACATTTTGTGAGTTTAAAGTCAGTAAGGTAAGACTCCAATTAAATAGTCTCATATTCTGGTCTTTAAATATTCCAAAATCTCCGACAATTTGTTTGTCATATATACATTAAAATATTGTCAGGCCAGTGTGAAACTTAATCATTCTTGTTCAATAATGGAGATTTTGTATTTTTTTTCTAGTGGATATTGAGTTTTTTCGAAGTAGCCAATTAGCCATTCAGTTCCATTATCATCTTTTTGCATCAATACATCTCCGACCCCGATATCCCGAGCATCAAACACAATTTTCAAAGGGTTTCAGAATATTTGGTGTAGCTAAAACTGGTGCGGTGATTAATCCTGATTTAAAATCCTCAAATGCCTCCTGGCATTGTTCTGTCCACCACAATTCTGTTTCCTTCTTTAATAAATCCATCAGTGGTGCCAATACGCTGCTGAAGTTTGGAACAAACTTCCGATAGAATCCACTCAGTTCCAAAAATCGAAGCATCTCTTTCTTCGAGCATGTTCGTCGAAATTCCTCAAAGCCCTTCGTCTTTGTGTTCCATGGGGTCAACCTTCCATGGCCAATGTAATGTCTCAAGTACGTCACCACTGCCTTCGCGAATTATGTTTTCTTTAAGTTTATTACCAAGTTTGCTTCTTGTAATCGTTCAACATGCTCTGCTAACTGTAACATGTGAGCTTTCAATCACTTGCCAAAGATCACTACATCAAACAGATAAAATGCACCATTTGTTCATATGGCCACAACTCTGTTTCTGTGTCTTAAATTGTGTGGTGCATTATTCATTCATATGGATAATGAATGAAAAACTCGATAAAGTTTTTTGTCATCTTTGGCATCTTTACTAGATAGTTTAACTGACTCCACATTTCTTACCACTGGTGGCAATACTAATACGTCATCCCCTCTGGAAATTTTCAAAGTTTCAGTGTTTTTATCTGCCACCTGCTTCACTCTATGCTGTGCTCTTCAGATACTGTTTAGCAAACTCACCTGCTCACTTGCTCCATCTACTCTCTTCTTCACCTCATACACATAATCCAGGTGTGCGATTTCCGACTTCGGTTCCGTCAATTTATTTGCAATTAATTTCAAAGAACCTCTCACTTCATGTACGTATATAAACTCGAAGGAAGTAAAGTGAGTAGATTTATTTGGGGCATCTCTAATGGCAAACAATTTAATGGGGCACCTTTATCCCAATCATTTGGACAACCCTGACAGTACGCTGTTAACATAGTCTTCAGCATCTGATGCTAAGTTTCCAAGGCTCCCTGGGATTCAGGATGGGATGCCCTTGATTTGAAGTGCTGTATGCCTAAGCAATCCATGACTTCCTTAAACAGCTGAGCGGTAAAATGAGACCCTTGGTCTGACTGAAGCATTCTGGGTAGCCCACAGCGAGTAAAGAACGCTAACAACTCCTCCACCTCCCTTTTTGCCTTGACACTCCAATAATGGAATTGCCTCTGGAAATCTGTTAGACACATCCAATATGGTCAGCAAATATTGGTTTCCACTTTTACTTTAGAAAGGGGAGCTACACAATTAATCATAACCGACATGCAAGGTTCTTCGAATGCAGGAATTGGCAAGAAAGGTACTGGTTTTATTACTGCCTGTTACTTACCTACCATTTAGGATGTATGTCACGTAAAACAAAAATTAACAGCGTCCTTGTGCATTCCAGGCCAGTGGAAATGCTTCTGAACCTTAGCCTGAGTCTTCTGTACACCTCGGTGACCGCCTGCACTTAGTTTATGAGCTACCCGTAACATTGTCCGTCAATGTTAACACAATCTGGTGCACTTCGGACCATTTCCCTTCTGCACTAACCTATCGGGGTCTTCATTTTAATTTTATGATTATATCTAAAGTTAATATCTTTCGACAATATATTTTGATTCCTTTTCTGTGTATGTGCATGTGTATGTGTGTGTGAATGTGTGTGTATGTATCTGTTGTAAGTCCATTAGCCTTTCAGGACTAAACCCCTCTGCCTGATCCTCTGCCTGTTCAGGGTTTTCCTGCACCGTTACATCAAACAGGGGGTCAGTTCACGGAGCATCAATTCATTGGTCTTTTTCGTTCGTTTTTCCTTCCTGCTGTAACTTATGACAGTGGGATCTTGTTACTACACAGTCTGGAAAAATTCCTGGGTAATTTTCTTTTAACTCACCAATTCCCTAGTCTTCCTTTGGCTTCTCCACCACAAAGGGTGCCTATTCCACCTCGCCTCCTGCTAAATCGTTCCCAAGAACAAACTGTATTCCTGGAACTGACACTCTGTTACTCACTGTCACTGTTACTTCCCTAATCTTGATTTGGCATTCCATCCTGCTGTTACACAAGGGAATGCTTAATTTCTGTCGCCATTCGACAAATTTACACGCTCTTGATTAACATGCCAGAAAGTGTGAAAAAATCTTTCATCTCTTCCTATTAGCGGCCGAGAGAAAGTGAGGGCTGCAGATGCTGGAGATGAGAGTTGAAAAGTGTGGGGCTGGAAAAGCACAGCATGTCGGCAGCATCCGAGGGGAAGGAGCGTTGACGTTTCAGGCATAAATCCTTCATCAGGAAAGTGGGAGGTAAGTGAGGGGGAAGGAGGTTGAGAAATAAATGGGAGGGTGGGGGTGGAGCTGGGGTGGAAGGGAACTTGGAAGGCGATAGGTCGATGTAAGTGGGGTGTGATGGTGATAGGTCGGAGAGGAGGGTGATAGGACTCCTATCGATGGTAGGACAGCTGGAACCCTCAAACTGTATAGCATCAACGTTGACTTCACCAAATTCCAAATCTCCCCTCCACCAACCTCTCCCAGATCCAACCGTTCAACCTAGCACTGCCCTCTTGGACTGCCCTAACTAACCTTCTTCCTTCCCACCTATCGACTCCACCCTACCCTACGACATATCACTATCACTCCCACCTACATCTTCTTATTGTCTTCCCAGTGACCCTCCCACCAGCTCAGCTACTACCCTCATATTTATCTTTCAGCCCCCTTGTCCCCCCACCATGTTCCTGACGATGGGTTTCTGCCTGATATTCGATTGTCCTAATGTTTGGATGCTGCCTGATCTGTTGTGTTTTTCCGGCGCCTCACTCCTCAACTATTAGAGACTGAGCAGATCCCATATCTCACAAAATTATAACTTCTTGTCCTTCTCCCCCTGTTCTTTCTGAGTAAACTTTATCTACAGAGGTGAATTCTTTAGAGAGATCAGGCACTGCCTCCATACCCAGCCCTGGCCTAGGCTGTGCACTCTCCTGCAGCTCCCCGGCTCCACTTGGGGTCTCCTTTACCAGTTTCACTAATGCCACTGGCCTTAGCCTCTTCTACCACATCTTTCCCCAAAGTGTCTTCCTTTAACGCCCAGCACGCTGTGTACTAGCTTACTGCAGTGAAAACAACTTTTTCCCTGTGCCCTTGTTAAACCACCAGCACTGTAATTTTATGTGTTCCACTCCCTTATAGTGAGAGCACCTGAGGCCTTTCACCACCTTTCAACCCCCTTGGGCTTCTTTCTTCACCTGTAGTGAACTATTGTGAGCTACTGTTCGCTTTGTAATGTGTGATTGTCCCTTCTCCCAATTTCTATCCCTCACAGGATGAAATTCCTGCCAGAAGCTAAATTTAATCACATGCCACAATGCATATTTACCTGCCATTTCTGCCGCGCTTCTCACTTCCTGAACTGTCTATTCATTCACATGAATTCTTACTATCTCTGGAAGTGAGTTTGTTAACTTCTCCAGCAGATTAATCTCTCTTCAAGCCTCACAGGTATTATCCATTTTTACGGCCAGCACCCATCTATCAAAATGACTGTGATTAATTCTTTCAAACTCAATGTAAGTCTGACCTGGTTCCGTCTCTATTTTTCTGAAGTTCTGTCTATATGCTTCTAGTACCCATTCATAACTAATCAAAATAGCCAATTTAACATCTTGATAATCTCTTGATCCCTCATCTGACAGCGCTGCACATATCTCACCAGCTGTGCCCACCAGCTTAGTCTGAACTAGCATTATCCACAAGTTCACTGGGCACGTCATCTGCCTAGCCATTGTTTCAAATGAAACAAAAAAGGTTTTGACAATTTTCTCAACAAAATATTGCAAGATACTAACCTAGTTGTATACATCCCTACGTTCTCCCTTCATCCCCATCCTGTTAATTTAAATTTCTTGTCTAATTCCCAACTTCTGAATTTCAAATCCCCTCTCCTTTTCTTTTTCCTCTTTCTCTTTCGTCTCTCTGTTTCCGTCCCTTTATTTATCATCTAACTCCAGTTGCCACATTTGCAATTTAAGTTTTTTATAACTCTACTGCAGTTGCCTATTTCTCTGATATATCAAAGTGCTTAACTAACTCCATTACAATTTCAGCTGCTCTTTTCTCCCTGGTTAAACCCAATTCCAACCTATTTGCTAATTCTAAAAAATGTCCTCCTTCTGTCTTTCTAAATTTCCTTGGAAAATTTCGAAACCTCTTTAGGAATGTTAAAAGACATTTCCCTCACTTTTCATTTAACCAATCACAAGTAACAAAATTAAACGATTTTCCCACTGGTTTTATTTGAAGATCAAAGTCACGAATAGCAAAGAGTTGGAATTTGCTGGGACCTGTCGTATCTCAATTCGGTTCAAGTCGGTTCAAGTGCCACATTGATGTCGAACCCCTCTGTTAATTAAAACCAAACACCTAGAAAAGCTCACCTCACATCATAATCTGTCAAAACGTGAGCGACAGAGAAATCCTAACTTCCAGAAATAAACAAAAAATAACAATTTATATGAGTGCAAGTTTGGTCACTGAGCTTGAAGGTATGTTTTCAGAAGTTTTGTCACCATGACTAGGTGACATCATCAGTGAGAGTATCTGCTGAAGCTCTGGTGGTATGTCCCACCTCTCTATTTATAGGTCATGGTTTCTTAAAGTGGGTGATGTCATTTCTGGTTATTTTAACAAGAGAATGTTGACAGGATCTAAATTGATGCGTTTATTGATGGATTTCTGGTTATAATACCATTCCTCTAAGAAGGCCCTTGCTTGTCTTAGTATGTGTGTGTGCTTTGTCCCAGTCAAAGTGGTGCTCTTCTTTGTCTGTATGTATGGAACATAGTGATAGTGTGTCATGTCTTTTGGTGGCTAGCTGGTGTTCATGTATCCTCGGAACACGACAACAGGACAGTTTCAATGGTCGAACAAGGATTTTATATACATTGTTTAATCAATGTGTGTGTGCAGATATGTCGCATTTTTCACATGTGCACAACACATTGTAAATGAGCAACAGAGACAGTTAACGAAAAATAATGCATATGATGTATAAAATTGTTAAAACATTAAAACATGATTTGATCCTCTCATGTTCCCTCTTTTTCTGGGATTCCCAACTCTAATCTCTCATTCTTAACAGGATGTGTGCTCCAACTTCTTGATTCTGGTGTCCCAACTTATTTCAGTTAATCCCCTTTCTAATGGCACTTCAATATATTGGCCTGCTGGGTTCTTTCCAAAGCTGGTGTCAGTCATATTATTGGAGATAAATATTCTGGCATCAGATTCAGCACTTGAACATATTACTCTGTTGTACATGCACTGTACAAAGTACCACAGCACACAGGCATTGCCAAAACATTGGGGGATGTTCATCTACTTCTTTCGATAACGTAGTTTTCTCATTTTCCACATCTCCATATCTATATCCTGTCTCTCGTTCTCCCTTTGTATCAAGTTAAGAAATCCACCAATTATTCTTCGTGTCCCATCTCCCAAAACTCCTTCTTTCAGTTTATATCTAACGCTCTCTTCAAGATGTAATGTGCTTATAATTAAGCAATGTAACTACCAAGACATGCGGGAGTAGCTGGCCAGAGTTAATTGGAAGGGGAGCTGAGCAGGAAAGACCATGGAGCAGCAATGGGAGGAGGTTCTGGGGATAATTCGGAAGATAATACCAGAAATGCAACCCCAAGAACTTGAAATATACTCATGGGAAGACAAGGCAGCCATGAGTGATAAGGCATCAAACCAAAAGAGAAAATATACAATGTGGTGAAGATGATTGGGAATCCAGAGAATTCATTGGCTCTGCAACTACATAAGGCTGGCATCACTGACACTACAGAGCTCTTAATCGTGGTCAGGGAGAGAAACAGAGGAAACACATTGACTTTAAAGACAGAAGATCGTATTTGTCAAGGAAAAACATTCAGGTGAATTAAACATTTGCATTAAGATCAGTTAGATGCTTTTGCGGAATGTGTCAGATTGGAAGCAAGACCCGGGGAAACAGACTCTCAGTAGAATGAGAGTTTGAAAATTGAAGTATTTCCACATCAGAAACCAGGTTAGGTCACTGAGTGCAGGGCTGATGGTTGAATGGGTCTCAGTGAGAATTGGGGAACAAACAGCAGAATTGCATTGCAGAGATTGCAGCTTGAAACTGCGTATTCATGTAGTGCTGTAGACCACAGCAGCAGGAGAAGCAGACCTGCATTCAACCACAACCTGAAACTTTTTGTCAGGATAACACCTCAGTCTGTCATTGCCATCAACACCATCTATGGCTCAGTGACGAGTGTGGGTGAACATGTCAGAGTCAGAATCACATGAACTTTAACCTGATGCTAACTCATTACAGCTACCGGACTTGACCATCAGATCTGATCGAAGCACTGCAGTCCTGTCACATTCAGTCATATATGATGATGGATGATTAAACAAATGACTGGAGGAGAGGGCTCCACAAACATCCCCATCCTAAATAATGGAACAGACCTGCACATCAGTGTAAAAGATAAGGATGCTTTATCTGCACCATCCTCTGCCAGAAGTGGTGAGTCGATGATACACCTCACCCTCATCATGATGCCCACAAAATCACAGATGCCAATCTTCAACCAATTCGATTCGCTGTACGTAACATGAAGAAACAGGTGAACACAGTAGATACGACACAAACAATGGGTCCTGTCTATATTCCTGCAATAGGACTGAAGACTTGTGCTGCACAACGAGCCGTGTCCCTGGAGAAGCTTTTTCATTCCAGCGTCAACTCTCACATCTCCCTGGCAATGTGGAAAATTACTCAGCTAAGTCCCTTCGCCTAAAACGGGAATAATTACAGTCTGACCATTTACCACCCCCTCAGTCCCATCACGACAGTCAAATTGGTGGGAGTTCTTTTTGACAGAGCTGTCAAGCAGCACAGAAATAACCTGCTCAGTGTGATCTTTGACAGATCCCCATGTGGAGATGATGCTATTGTGGAAATATTACTGGATTACGAATCCCGACCAGGATAATGATCTGGCAGTGGGTGGAAGTTAAAGACAATTAATAAAATATCGAGATCTAAAATCTGGGGTCAGTAACAGTGACCTTGAAGCCAATATCGATTGTAAACAGAATTTCCTTCTCCAATGTAGTTTTAGGAAGTGAATCTCCCATGATTTCCTGGGCTGGCCTAAAAGTGACTCCAAAGACACTGACATGTGATAAACATTTCAATGATCTCTGAAATTGCCAAGCAAGGGCACTCATTTGTATCAAACTACTCCGAGGTCTGAAAGGAAGAAACTGGACAGAACACCCGGCCTCAGCATCAGTGTCGGAAAAGGGAATGGGAACACAGTCCTGTCGACCCTGCAGAAACCTCCTTCCTAATATCTGAGAGCTTGTGACAGCATTTACAGAGCTTTCCCACAGACTGCACAGAAATAGCGGGAATGGAAAACACATTTAGCCTCCTCATTCTAGTTCATGGAAAAAATCTCCTCAATGCACTTACCCCACACGATATACATATCCGTTAATGTGAGTAACCTTGGGAAGCTATAAAATAGGCGGTGCAGTAGTACGTTTGGTCCATCGAGTTTGCTAACCAATTCAATATAATGTTGGTTGGCCCTTCATGTCCACACCGTACTCCTGCTCTCCCACCACCCCTTTACTGTCTCTAAATCCTTATTTATAATCAGTGTCTCGGTTTCCCGGTGCGAGCGAATTCCCCAGATTCCCCAGTCAGTGAGAGCAGACATTTATTATCATCTCAATGAAGAATGGCCTGTCTGTACCTAATACTGTGGCCCCTTGTTTTAGAAGTCCCAGCCAGGGGAATTGTCACCCCTGTTTCCAATCTGTCTCACCCTGTCAGAGTTTTGTATATTTCACTGAGATCTCCACTCATTTTCCTGAACCCCATGGAATACTGGCCCAGTCACCCCAAACTCTGCTTCCACAACATGACTGTCATCCCACAGATCAGTCTGGTCATCCTTCACTGCTCTCCATCAATGTCAGGTTTGTCCTTTATTAGGTAAGGAGACAAAAACTGCCCACAATACTGCACAATGTTCAAGATGATATCTCACCAAGGCCCTGTACAGCTGCAGTAAGACACCTTTTCTCCTGGACTCACATCCCCCTGAAATGAAGGTCCACACACCATTTATCTTCCTCACTGCTTTCTCTTTCTGCAATATTCCTTTCAATGACTGGTGTACAAGGAGATGCAGATCCTTTTCAGTGTTGCAGCTCCCCACTTGGTGGGTCTGTGTACGCTGGGCAGCGTGCCAATGCCATGCCCAGTATTGACTTCTGGTTACTGAACTCACTGCGGTGCATGGGCCTCAGAGGTTTATGCAGAAGGTTTATGTAGATCAACATGTTTCAACCAATCCCTTTCAAATGGTAGGCTGCCAATTTATCGTTTCCACCAAAGGGCACACCGTCACCTCTATCCACATTGTTCTCCATCTATCACGTATTTACCCATTCTCTCCACTTGTCTTAGACTTCTCGATGCTTTTTTACATCCTCCTCACCCACTCACAATCCCACATCCGTTAGAGATGTCAGCAGGCTGGGATATATTTAATCTGATTCCAGCAACCAAATGTTTAAAGGGCATTGTGAACAGCTAGGCCCCAAGCACTGATCCCTGTGACACCTCAGCAACCGTCCACTGTTAATTTCTATTTATTTATTTCGTGAATCTCGGATTTACTGGCTGGGCCAGCATCAATTCCTTGCCCCTAGTTGCCCTTGAGAAGGTGGTGGTGAGCTGCCTTGTTGAATGCTGCAGTCCACCTGCTGTGGTTGACCTCCAATGCCATTAGGGAGGGAATCCCAAGATTCTGACCCAGCGACTGTGAAGGAGCAGTGATAAATTTCCAAGTCAGGATGGTGAATGGCTTGGAGGGGAACCTGAAGATGATAGTGTTCCCATCCATCTGCAGCCCTTGTCCTTCTAGATAGACATGGGAGTTGGGAATATGGTCTCTGAGGATCTTTGGTGAATCATTTCATTGCAGCATGTAGATAGTAAAACACTGCTGCTGCTGCTGAGCTTTGATGGTAGAGCATTGTGGATGAAGGGACAGTCAAACTGGCTGCTTTGTCCTGGATGGTACAAAGCTTCTTGAGTGTTGTTGGGGTTGCACTCAACCAGGCAAATTGGGAGACTTCCATCACACTTCTGACTTATGCATTGTAGATGATGGACAGACTTTTGGAGGTCAGGATGAGAATTACTCGCCGCAGTATTCCTAGCTTCGGACCTGCTCTTATAGTTACTGTGTTCATGTGGCAAGACCAGTGAGTTTCTGAGCAATGATTACCCACCTGGAATTTGACACTGGGGGATTCAGTGATAGTAACACCATTGAATGCCAAGGGGCAGGTTAGATTGTATTTTATTGGTGATGGTCATGGTCTGGCATTCGTGTGAGCTGAATATTACTCACCACTTGCCAGCCAGGATACTGTCCAGATCTTGTCGCGTTTGAACATGGACTGCTTCAGTATCTGAGGAGCCACAAATGTTGCAGAACATTGTACAATCATTGGCGAACATCCCCACTGCTGATCTTAAAATGGAGGGAAGGTCATTGATGAAGTAGCCCTGAAGAAGTTTTCGGCCACTGCTCGAGGGACTCCTACAGACTTGGAGCTGAGTTGACTGACCTTCATCAACCATGACCATCTTCCTACGTGTCAGGTATGATCCTAACCAGCAGGGGGTTTGCCCCTGATACACATTGATTCCAGTGTTGCTAAGGCCCATTGATGCCACACTTGGTCGAAGGTAGCCTTGATTTAAAGGACTATCACTCTCACCCCACAACTGTAATTCAGCTCTGTTGTCCATGTTTGAACCACGGTAATGAGGTCAGGAGCTGAGTGCCCCTGGTGGAGCCCAAACTGGGCGTCATTGACCAGGGTATTGCTGAGCAGGTGCTGCTTTAAAACACTGAGACCTTCCACCACTTTACTGATGATCGAGAGTAGACTGATGGGGTGGTAATTGGCCGGATTGGATTTGTTCTGCTTTTTATATACAGGAGATACTTGGGGTAATTTTCCACATAATCAGGAAAAGCCATTGTTGTAACTGTATTGAAATAGTTTGGCTAGGGGAGTGGCAAGTTATGGAGCACACGTTTTCAGTACTATTGCCATAATGGTGTCAGATTATGCACCTTTTGGAGTATCCAGTATCTCCAACCGTTTCTGGATATCGTGTGGACTGAATCGAATTGGTGATGACTGGTAACTGAATTGCTGAGGACCACTGGAGGAGGCTGAGATGGATCATCCACTCAGCATTTCTGACTGAACACTGTTGCGAATGAATCAGCCTTATCTTATACACTGAAGTGCTAGGGTCTTCCATCATGGAGGAAGGGGTTATTTGTGGAATCTCTTCCTCCAGCGAATTGTTTAATTGTTCCCAACGTTTCTCGGCTAGATGTGGAACAACTGCAGAGCTTAGATCTGTTCCTTTGCTCGTGGGATCACTTAGCTCTGTCTATCACTTACTGTTTATGCTGTTTGGTGCACAAGTAGTCCTGATTGGTGGCTTCACCAGGCTGACACCTCATTAAAAAGTATGCCTGGTGCAGCTCCTGCCTCCCTGCACACTCCACGGAACCAGTGTTGATCCTCTAGATTGATGGCAGTTGTTGCGAGGGGGATATGCCAGGCCATGAGGTTATGCGGGAGTACAAGGTGGCTGCTATTGATGACCCACAACACCTTATGGACGTTCAGGTTTGAGCTGCTAGATCTGTGGTGAACATTGAAATCCACCACCCAGAGTGGATCTTGCGTCCGTGCTACCCTCAGTGCTTCCTCCAAGTGTTGGTCAGCATGGAGGAGTACTGATTCATCAGTTGAGAGAGGCTGGTACATGGTAATCAGCAGGAGGTTTCCTTTCCCATGTGTAAAATAATGCCATGAGCCTTCATGGGATACGAAGTCACTGTTGCGGACTTCAAAAGCAATTCCCTTCCAACTGTATCCCACTGTGCCACCACTTCTGCTGTGTCCGTCCTGCTGATGAGACAGAAGATATTCGGGGTAGGTAATGGGGTGTCTGCGATATAGTCATACTCACAGAATCATACGTTACAGACAATGTCAGGCTGTTGCTTGCCGAGTCTGTTTATTAATATTCACCGTTTCCTGCTAGCTGTCCCATTCTGGAAACATAGTCATATATTAGCCCCAATCCACTCAGATTTGATTTTTCAAATTGGGCTTGGAGCTTTATCAAAATCTTTCTAAAAATCCACATGTTTTACATCCATTGCTTCTCTTTCATTTGTCTCCCATTCTGTTTCTCAAACATAATTCCCATTTCATAAATCTATGTTAGTGTTGCCGATGACCAATACTTTCAGCCAGAATAATTTCTCCTAAACCATTTACTTACTATGTTCTATGTATCAGAGGACTGTGTATCATACAGGAAGCAGGCACTCAGGAGAAATCAGTCTGAATCAGTTAGACAGAACGTAACCAAGAAGTTCACACAGTGAACAGCACTGGGTTTCTCAACTATTTACAATCTATATTAATGATGCTGAGTTTGGTGATGTCCCTGTGGTAAGCAAGAGATTAAATAATCAAGAGAATGTGGAGAGTCTGCAAATAGATTCAGAGTGGTAAAGGCAATATATAATAGTTTGGCAGGTGGAATTTAATAGGATAGAAACTGTCGTTTCATTTACAGGAATAATGGAAACCAATATGTTACTGAAAAGGAGAGAGATTACAAGACGTAATGATACTGTGGAGTGGGGCGTTCACTTAGACTCGTTCAGACATAGGAAGTTTTGCTCCATCCCCGATCGTCTACTCCCAGACTCTCCAAGTGACCCAATTGCTCTCTGTACACATGGAATACTTTGATGTGCTTAATTGATGGTGCAGATGATATTTTGAAACGTGCATAAAGGGGACGTCCTTTATCCAAGATATAGTTGTTTCTTTCCACGTGGAGACCCGATGACGATGTGAATGGCTGACTGCTTCTGAATGAAGAGGCCGTGACTGCTGTCAGGACAGTGGGTATTCACCAACATGATGTACTGTGCATGGACACACTGTAACATTCATAGAGAGAGAGAGCTCCTTCAGTTCCTCTACCTCTCCCCATTGACATGGGTATTCTGCAGATACCATGTACACCATCGGGAATCCCACTGTACTGGATACACCCGGCAGCTCCCCGCTGTGGGAGAAACAATGTATTTACCTCATCCACCACATGTATCCTTCATCACCAAATGGTGACATTGATGTTGAGATACTGGGAAATGATGGATATGTCACCTAGCCCTGCCTGGAAAGTTCTGGATCATAGAAGCTGAATGAAACAGTGACCCTCACAGCCCCTGGCAGCACCATCCTCCCGCTGGAGTGAAGGTGCAGGACGTGTTAAAGAAGGTGACATCGCTCTGTGACCAGCTCCTTGTTTAATCAGTGTCCCCTCACACTCTGCTCCTGGGTCAAGTGGAGCTTGGGAGGCTGTTCCTGGAAAATCCGGGGTGGACACAGCAGATCCCTTTTCCCCCCACATACTCACTCCGTGGTTTCAGAGCTTCCCCCTCTCTGCAGCCTCTGCTCCATTTGTTGTTCATGTTGCAGACCCAGATGTTGTAACTACAGTCCCCATGCTCCATCCCGAGTTGGGTTGCCAAATCCCCAGGTCTCCCTGAATGTCTGAGGCAACTTACAGCACAACCTCCAGCTAAACATCCCCTGCCTCTCCACTAAATTTTCAATATCAGGAGCCAGTCAGAAACCCCTTAGTACAAGTATTGAGGACCAGACAAGATCCCCGCAAAATATTTCCAGAAGGCCGCTTTGACCCAAACCTTTCCTTATTTTGAATATAGATGCTAAGTGTGCTTTCCAGACATGTTGTGACAGGTCAACATGACTCTACACTCATGCACACACATACACACTCTCTCTCTCACTGATAGTCAAAACCCCCACCCCAGACACGCACACACACTCCCACACTCACACATGCACCCCATCACAGACTTAAGACACTCTACATCACTACACACATATATACATTCTCTCTCACACTCACAAACCCCCCAACACAGACAGACACAGACACACAAACCGACAAAGACCCACATGCACACATATACACGTTTGTGGGATGAATTTGTACTTGCAGAGTTACATTGTACATTGCTCAAAAACTGCATGAATCCATGTAAAACTCTGAGCTAAAAAACTGTATGGCTTCATGTAAAACTCTTGTTATCTCAATTTTCAGATCAGAATCAATCTAAACATCATGGCATAAACAGAGAACACAGGGGGCTAACACCTTCACCATATTGTCAAACTAAAACTCAATGTTACAGCTAACCTGAGAATGCAATATTTTTTTTAAAAAAAGGTTCTGTGATTTACACAAATGAAAGAAATGAAACTAGCATGGTATTCAAACAGATGAAAGTCCCAACAGACAATCAAGGTATTTTTCAAGGTATAATTTCAGTTACATCACACTGTAAATTTTTGCTATAAACTCTGTGCGGAAAATGTGTTGCTGGAAAAGCGCAGCAGGTCAGGCAGCATCCAAGGAACAGGAGAATCGACGTTTCGGGCATAAGCCCTAATGCCCGAAACGTCGATTCTCCTGTTCCTTGGATGCTGCCTGACCTGCTGCGCTTTTCCAGCAACACATATTGAGCTCTGATCTCCAGCATCTGCAGTCCTCACCTTCTCCGCTATAAATTCAGTCCTCCACTATCACCTGATGAAGGAGAGGCACTCCGAAAGCTAGTGTGCTTCCAATTAAACCTGTTGGACTCTCACCTGGTGTTGTGTGATTTTTAACTTTGTACATCCCAGTCCAATATCGGCATCTCCAAATCATGACTGAGCAAACAGGCTCAATTAACCAGTTCCACACATCACTTTCCATATAACTACAAAAGAGAACATTTACTGGGTTTGGATGGAATGGATAATAAAAAATGGAATGGACCATAAATCTTTAAATCTTTTATTAAACTTGGATATGAGAGCATTAACAGAACACGGCAGGAATCTATATATGTTCCACTCTGTTTATGAAAGAAGCAGTTATAAAATATCAGATCGGTTGCATAAAGAAAGGTCGGGTGGGCAAGGCTTTAGATTCCTTATTGACCAGTGTGAGGCTACTCCTGGTTTTAAGTGCCCTGCTACCAAATCCTTTCATAATCTTGAGACAGAACATTGAGATTGCTGCTCAGAAACAGGCCAAAGCAATTCTCTCCCTATGGGCCTCTTACAGAGGGATAATAGAAGGGCATTCAGCCCATATTAGCCTGTTGCAACTTGAAAAGGTGGAAATCTAGAATATTGGCAAATTTGGCCAACAAGGAGAATGTGAGGATTGCAGACGCTGCAGATCAGAGCTGAAAAATGTGTTGCTGGAAAAGCGCAGCAGGTCAGGCAGCATCCGACGAGCAGGAGAATCGCCGTTTCGCGCTTTTCCAGCAACACATTTTTCAGCACATTTTGCCAACAGAATCATTCAAAACAAAGAGATGTGTCACTCCAGCTATATGAGGTGTTACTGAGAGGGCACCTGGAGTACATTGTGTTGGTTGTGTTACTGAAACTGAGAAGGGATGGACCTCCATCAGATACAGTTTAACGGCTGCTCGTAATCCATGGGTTGCTGTGTCATTTAATGTCTCGGGTCTGTTACACAAGGACAGGAGGAGGCCATTCAGCCTCTCAAGCCTGTTACAGAATGGCAGCAAGTGTTTTGTTAACTTTCTGTTACGCATAAATATTAGTTTTAAATTAGTTGTGGATTAGGAAAGACCTGATGTAAACATTAAAGTTCTAACTTTGAACAAGGACAATATTGAAAGTGTTCGGCGAGCCTTGTGAAAGGCAGATTGGAATACCCTATTCACAGGTAAAGGGATGGTTGGAAAATGCAAGGCCATCAAAACCTGGTTTCAGAGAGTCCAGAGCCAACGTGTTCCCATTAGTGAGATGGGCAAGACTGGTGGGTGCAGGGAGTGCTGGATGGCTAGATATATTGATGGTCTGGTCAAGGTAAGGAAGGAGGCATTTGTCAGGTAAACAAAGCTGAGATCAAGTAAATCCCGAGAGGTGTATAAGGGCATAAAGTGCATAGTCAATGCGGAAATTGGGCCAGAAAATTGTGGATATGAGATGGCTTTAAAAATAGGGCTAAAGAGGCATTGAAGAAATTCTACAAATCCTTTAATGGCTAAAGATTAACGAGGGAGAGAACTGGGCCCCTTAAAGGTCAGTAAGGCTACCTATGTGTGGAACCACCCGAGATTTGACGGATATGAAACAAAAATTTCTCCTCAGTATTTAATGAGGAGGAGGTTACAAGAGCGAGAGAATGAATAAATATACAGTGAGACATTGAAAAGTGTCTATATTACAAGGAGGTGTTCGACATTAAAACATATAAAGGTGAACAAATCCCTGGGACCTGATCAGTTGTATCCCAAATGTTTGTGAGAAGCTAGGAAAGAGATTGGTCAGCATTTTGCTGATATATTTGTATCATTGATTTCCAGAGGTGAGGTGTCAAAAGACTGGAGGGCTGCAAACACAGTGTCATTATTTAAAAAGTAAGCGAAAAAAAAATAGGCAACTATGGATCAGTGAGCCTGACGTCAATGGTGACTAAATTGTTGGATGGGATTTTGTTGGAAAGGATGTGCATGCATTTGAAAAGACAAGGACTGATGAGGGCTTTGTACATTGGAGATCACGTCTCAGTTACTCGGTGTAATCTTTTGAGGAATGATGAAGATGATTGATGAAGGCAGGAGAATGGATGTTGTCTTTATGGAACTCAGTAAGAAAACCAAAATGGTCTACATGGTAGACTGGTTAGCAAGGTTAGACTGCCTGGGATCCAGGGAGAACTCGCCATTTAGATCCAAAATTTTCTTGAATATTGGAGACAGGCCGTGACAGTGGATATTTCTTCATTAAACTTGGAGACATGTGAACAGTGGCGTGCCGCAAAGATCAATAGTGGGTCCACTGCCTTTTGTCACTTATACAATTCATGTACATTTGAGTATATGAAGTATGGTCAGTAAGTTTGTAGATAATACGAAATTTGGTGGTGTAGTCGACAGTGAAGAATGATCTCTCAGACGATAATGGGACCTTGTTGAGGTGAACCCAGGAGTGGCAGATAGAGTATATTTTAGTTACATGTGATGTGTTGTATTTTGGCAGACAAATCAAGGCAAGACATGTAGGTAAGGTTCTGTCGAAAGCTGCCAATCAAGGAGAACGCCATAGAAATTATCGAATCCCTACAGTTAGGAAACAGGCTTTTCGGCCCATCGAGGCCACACCGAACCTCTAAACAGTATCCCACTGGACAAACACCTGCCCTATCCCTCTGAGCCTGCATTTCCCATGGCTAATCCACTTACCCTACACATCCCTGGGTACGGTACGCAATTTAGCATGGCCAATCTACCCTTACCTGTATATCTTTATACAGTTGGAGTAAAACATAGCACCCGGAGGAAACTCACACAGACACGGGAGAATGTACAAACTCCACACAGCCAGTCATTCAAGGTTGGAATTAAACCCAGGTCGCTGCCCTGTGAGGCAGCAAAGCTAGCCTCGTGGTGCAGGTTCTCCGTTCCTTGAAATTGCCGTCACAGGTAGACAGCGCAGTGATGAAAGCATTTGGTGATCTTCCCTGTATTGGTGCGTGCTTTGAGTCGAAGCATTTTCATGACATGTTAAATCTGTACAGGACATTGGTTTGGCCACTTTTGTAATATTGCCTTTAATTGTGGTCTCCCTGCTGTCGGAAAGGCGTTGTCAAACTTGAAAGGTTCGGAAGAAATTTAAAAGAATATTGCAGGTGTTGGAGGGTCAGAGTGACAAGGAGAGTTTGAATAGGCTGGGACTATTTTCAAGTGTTGAGACTGAGGGGTGACCTTAAAGGGGTTTATAAAATCATGAGGGGCATAGATAAGGTAAACAGTCAACGTCTTTTCCCAGGAGAGACGAGTCCAAAATTAGAAGATGATGGTTTAAGGTGAGAGGAGAAAGATTTAAAAAGCGACATGAGGGACAACATTTTCACACAGAGACTGCTGTGTTTATGGATTGAACAGACAAAAGAGGTGGTGGAGGCAGGTACAGTTATACCATTTAAAAGGCATTTGGATGGATATATTGCTGGGAAGTGTGTAGAGGGAGATGGGCCAATTGCTGGCAAGGGGGACGAGATTAATTTAGGATATTTGGCAGTATGATGACCAGACCAAAATATCTTTTTCCGTGCTGTGCACCTCTGAGAGTCTATTGAGAACAGAAACAGGAACGGGAACAGGAGGAAGCTATTCAGGATCTGAATTTTGCCAATCGGCTTGTTTGCTCAATTACAGAGAGTCAAATACAAAAATACATCATTCAGATTTTGATGGTGTTTTACAGAAACAGGGGAAAGGCCTTTAGTTAAGAAAAGCTGTAAAGAATGTGAAGAGGCCATTCAGTCCCTCACCTCCATTCCACAGGAGCAGCAGGTGAGCACAGAGCTATTGGAGCCTGTTACTCAAGAGCAGGAGGAGGACATCTACTTTCACAAACTTGGGATCAGGAGGGAGTCATTCAATCGCTTGAAACTGGGGCACAGGGACAAGAGACAGTCACTCAACTGTTCGAGACTTGGACACAGGAACAGGAGCCAATTATTCAACTGCTTAAAACTGGGGCACAGGGAAATCTAGAGGCTAGTGAGGATCAAGGATCCTGTTACGCAGGAACAGGAAGAGGTGACTCAGTCCCCATCAGTATGGCACACTGGGAGAGAAAGGGAGTTTGCTTGGAACAAACAGAAATATATGATAAATTGCATTATCATATATTGCAATCCTGCCCCAACATTCACTAAGACCACGGCTGATCTGATTGTGATTCCCTCATTCCATTTTACAGAGGCTGTCCTCTCTGCAGCCTCTGCTCCATTTATTGGTCATGTTGCGGACTCAGATGCTGTAACAACAGTCACCATGACTCATCCAGAGGGATTTTTTCTAACCGGATGAGTCAGGATTTGAAGACTCCAATCACAAGAATTAAAACACAAAATACAGACATAGCCAGATGTTTACTTCTCTCATATTCGCAACTCACATAACTCACCTAACCAGCCCATCCATTACATATTCAGGATGGACCACTGTGTAGATCCGGCTAGTGTACTGCTGAATGCAACCCAGCTATGTCCAGAGTGAAACTGCATGCAGCCCACACCAATGCTGGATCTATAATCCTGGGCTAAATGTCCAGCATGGGGGGCTGTGCAGTCCACACTGATTCATTCATATATAAACCCAGGCTGTTGCATTGTTCCGTTACACCGTGTTCGATCGCAGCCCAGTGTGGGGAAACTTGCAGCCAATTTTGGAACTGACAGGATGTGCCATTCCCATCCATTTCCAGCTCCATATCTCCACTGTGCCTTGAGAAGGGATGCTGCAAATGTGGAAGTCACTTCGAGGAAGAGATGTAAATGGAAACAATTTAAATACCAATAGTTCTGATTAAGGCACATATCACTCTAGTATTTAAAGATGAAATAACTGAGATAATATCCAATGAGATTTTGTAAATGATGCAAACAAGTAAGAGGGGGATGGTGATGTTATATTGGTTGCACTATACACCTTCAAATAATCAATGGGAATTAGAAGAACAAATATGCTGGGAGACTGGCGAGACTTGCAGGAGCAATAGGGTTGTCATAATAGGTGATTTTAATTATCCTAACACAGACTGGGACTTCCAGAGGGTTAAGAACTTAGATGGAACGGAATTTGTTAAGTGTGTTCAGGAAAGCTTCCACAAGCAGCATGTAAATGGTTCTACTCGGGAAGGGACAAACTCGACCTACTGTTGGGAAATAGGGATGGATAGGTGATGGAGATAAAGTGGGGGAGCATTTTGGGAAAAGTGACCAGAGCTGTATTAATGTTAAAATAGTTATGGTAGGGACAAAAGTGGTCCACAGATTCAAGTCCTAAACTGGGGCAAGGCGAATTTTGTTGGAATTAGGTAGGGGATTGCAAGGCTTGATTGGAGTAGTGTATTTCCAGGTAAAACGATCCAGGGAAAATGGGAGGGCTTCAAAAATGAGATAGCTCGATTTCAAGGTCTAGATGTTCCTGTGAGGGTGAATGGAAAGTGAGGCTGGAAGAGAGAACCCGGGATGACAAGAGATATTGAGGCTCTGATCAGAAAAAAAGTAGGCGTCACTCAAGTACAGGTAGCTGGGACCAAGGGAATCTCTGGAGGTACGCAGGGGTTACAGGAGTTTACTGAAGAAGGAAATCAGCAGGGCTAAAGTGGGGTATGAGATAGCCTTGGCTGAGCAGATTAGGGTGAATCCAAATTCAGTCTAGTAAAGAAAAAGAACAACTAGAGAGAGAATACGAAGCCTTAAAATCCAAAATGGGCATGCATGTGTAATACTTCAAAAGATGGGTGTGGTCCTCAATTTCCCCTCTGTGTTTATCATGAAGAAAGACATGAAGACCTGTGACCTTTGGGAGGTTAGTTGTGGTATCTTGGTACAGTCCATATCACAGTAGAGGTGCTGTTGGACATATTAGAAATCATAAAGTCAGATAAATCTCTTGGACCTGACCAGATATATCTAAGAGCACTGCAAGAGGCGAGAGAATATAGTTCAGGGGCAAGGTCGCGTAAGACTGGGCAGTAGCAAATGCCCTTATTCAGAAGGGCAGCAAAGAAAAGCCTGGGAAATATAGACCAGTAAACTTCACATCTGTTTCTGGAAACCACTAGAGAAGGTTCGGAGATATAAGATATGCATGCATTTGGAAAGACAGAGTTTGACTTGGAGTAGTCAGCATAGCTTTGTGCGTGGCAGATCATGCCTGACAAATTTTGATAGAGTTTTTTGAGGAAGTGACCAGGAAGGTTGACGAGGGCAGGGCGGTAGGCATATCCTATATGGATTTCAGTAAGGCCTTTGATAAGGTTCCACATGGTAGGCCGCTCTGGAAGGTTAGATTACATGGACTCCAATGTAAACTGGCAAATTGGTGACACAATTGGCTTGACGTTATGAAGCAAATGACTATGGTGGAGTTATGCTTGTCGGACTGGAGGCCTGTGACTAGTGGAGTGCCTTAGTGGTCGGTCCTGGGCCCATTGCTGTTTGTTATCTAAATCAATGATTTGGACCAGAGTGCACAACGCAACGTTAGTAAGTTTGCAGATGACTCTAAATTAGGAGACATCATTTACAGTGAGGAACATTATCAGAAATTGCAGCAGTACTCTGATCAGCTGAGGAAGTGGGCTGAGAAATAGCAAATGGAGTTTAATATAGGTAAGTGTCTTGCATTTAAGAAAGTCAAATCCAGGTAGGAGTTTAATGACGAATGAGAGGGCCTTAAGGCGTGTAGTGCAACAAAAGGACATTGGAGATCAGGTGCACGGTTGTCTGAAATTTGAGTCACAGATACACAGGACAGTGAAGAAGGCTGTTGGCACATTTGCCTTCATCAACGCATTGAGTATAGACGTTGGGACGTTATGTTGCAGTTGTACAGGATGTTGGTAAGGCTGTATTGGAGTATTGTGTTCAGTTTTGTTCAGTTTGATCTAGAAAGGATATTATTGAACAAGAAAGTAAAAGGAACAAATTTCCAAAGATGTTCCCTGGGCTAAAGCCTCTAAGTTATAGGCAGAGGTTGGACAGGTTAGAATTATTTCTTTACAGCGTAGGAAACTGAGGGGGTTCTTATGGAAGTGGATCCCTTATAAAATCATGAGAGGTGTGCATGGGGCGAATACTTCAAAATTTTTTCCCAAGGTTGTGGAATCGAGAACTAGAGGACATCCATTAGTGTTTGGAAAGGATACAAAATATATAAAGGAAACTGAGGGGCAACTTTTTTACATAGAGTGTGGTACGCATATGGACTGAGCTGTCAGTGGAAGTGATTGAGGTGGGTACAATAACAACATTGAAAAGGCATTTGGACAAATACACAGATAGGAAAGGATGAGAGGGATACAGAACAAGGGCAGGGGAATGGGGTGAGTCTGGAATGGCATTTTGGTTGCCATGGACCAGCTGGGCCAAATGGCCAGTCATACTTGCAGTCTCGTGCAGTCTAACTGAAAATGAGTGTTATTTTTGGGTGAAGACAGGGTGGGGGGGGGGTGGAGAGACTGAGATAAAATGTCATGGAATGATATGTTCACAGGTTCAGAATGCTGAAATGAAGGCATTTCGACAGTATCATGCAACACGTGTCAGTATTTCCAAGAATTATGAGTAAAAGGGACATTGCTGTGAGTTCAGGCGATGGAGAGTTTTGGATGAGCATTTGTTCTGCAGCTTTGCAACTGGGAGTGAGGACAGCAGAGTCTTCGCCTCACTGGGCTGAACCTAACAAAAAACTGTCTCAGTGACATTTTCATTGAGTGTGACAGAGAGGTTGTCTGCACGAGGCCGAGATAGTTTCATGGTGCTATCTTACCAAACTGATCACATTAACTACACATCCCACTCCATAGTGTCCCTCTCATACAATGCCAGCCCGATTCTCCCACTCATGATGACTGGAGGTACTCACAGTCGCCCGGATGCCCCTGGATCTTCCGTAATCCCTGACACTGGTGCCATCTTTAAAAGATCAATGGGCACACGGTTGCGCTTTCTCAGTTTGGAACTGCCCTGCACATTTTCCCCGAGCATGGCAGCTAAGGGGAAATTACACCACGGTTTGTCGACAGCAGCACGGAGGTCCTGGTGGATGCACTAGTACAAAAGGGGACCATTCTCCTCCCAGAGGGGGCCACACAACCAGAACCACCGAGCATGGGCTGAGCTCACCATCCAGCTCAGTGCAGTATCTGCGGTCTGAAGAAATGTCCAGCAAAACAGGACAAGTATGAATAAGCTTCCCCACTCTGTCAGGATAAGGGTCACCGTGTTCTCTCTGCTCCCTCACACTCGTTGTGTATTTGTTATAGCACCGACCCCCGAACAAGGCTCATGCTCCACTACTCACACTACTGCATACAGCACCTTCCCTCTCTTTCTCTCTTGCCTTTCTAATGCCCCCCACATAGTTAGAGAATATTCTGCAGAATGTCACTTATGGAATGTTCCATGTATTGTTCCAACTTATTCCCAATTTCAGGAAAACGGCTGTGCCCCAGTGTGTAACACGTAAGAGGATGGAGTAGAGATGTACGTTTTTCAAATCACACACAATTAAAATCCATCATGAGGCCATTCAGTACTTCAAATGTGCTCCAACATTCAATTCATTTGGGGGTGTTCTGATGGTTTTCTCAGCTCCATGTTACGGGAACTTCCAGTCATTCAACCCCCAGGTTCCTGTTACCGAGCAGACGATTCTCAGACACTTTATACCCCGGGTTTCTTCTAGCATGTGTTCAGAAGGCATTTCACATAGGGACAGACTCTCCTTACAATATATTTCATCTGATTTATAAATTCATGCAACAGTCAGCAGGCTTTCCACAGACCAATCAAAAACATGCACTTATTTTATGGTTATCGATATATAACAACAATTAGTCATTCTGGTTATTTCACTTGTCTCACCTTATCTCGAATCCACCTTTTCCCTTGTCATTAAAATTTCTCTTGCCCCTTTTTGTGACTGATTCTGTGGGCAACATTACACAGTCTCCCACTCAGCTGTCTGGGTGGTTGGTTTGTGATGCAGAGGGAGGCCACCAGCGCAGGTTCTATTCCCCACACTGACAGAGGTTACCATGAAGGGGATGCTCTCTCAACCTCACCCCATCACCCGTGTGGTGACCTTCAACATAAACCACCATGTGTGGTCTCTCTAATGAGAGTTATTTGGGACTCTAATCTATCAATGTTACCATTTTACTTTTTTAACAAATTTTTTTATTGAAAAAGATATTTTATTATTTATATTAAACCAATAACGAAACAAGTTCAATAACGGAACAAAATTACACCCATGTGCATGTATATGCAAAATAAGTTAAAGTCTCTAAACGGACAGAAGAAAAACAAAAATAAACAATAAATAATAAATAAATAATACGGCTCAGCATAATAAAGTGATAGCTCTTGTTCTTCGAGAGCATGAACTGATACACATTCATACGTTCATAATTCTTAATATGTGATTCATGAGACAATATCGTCATGGCTGTACAAAAGCCCTTTTTAGAGAGTCAGATCAGCCTGTATCGCGGTAATCCAAAAAGGGTTGCCATATCTTATATAAATCTCTGCTTTTCAGTGCACCATACTTGTGAGAATGTCCAAAGGGATATTCTCCATGATGAGCTTACAATGACACAACAGACCCGAAGGTTTTTCAGACATCCAACACAACAGAATATTTTTAATAGCACAGGAAGTATGGGGGAGATTCTAAAGGAGTATTGTGCATCAGTATTTCCTATGGAAAATGATATGGAAGATATTAAGTGTAGGGAAATAGATGGTGACACCTTGCAAAACGTCGATATTACAGAGGAGAAAGTGCTGGATGTCTTGAAACGGGTAAAGGTGAATAAATCCCCAGGACCTTACCAGGTGTACCCTAGAACTCTGTGGGAAGCTAGAGAAGTGATTACTGGGCCTTTTGCTGAGATATTTGTATCATCGATAGTCACAGGTGAGGTGGCGGAAGACTGGAGGTTGGCTAACGTTGTGCCATTGTGTAAGAAGGGTGTTAAGGACAAGCCAGGGAACTATAGACCAGTGACCCTGACGTTGGTGATGGGCAAATTGTTGGAGGGAATCCTGAGGGTCAGGAAGTGCATGTATTTGGAAAGGCAAGGACTGATTAGGGATAGTCAACATGGCTTTGTGCATGAGAAATCATGTCTCACAAACTTGATTGAGTTGTTTGAGAAAATAACAAAGAGGATTGATGAGGGCAAAGGGGTAGATGTGATCTAAGGGTTTTGATGGGGTTTCCCCATGGGAGACAGAATGGCATAGTTAGATCTAGCCATGGGAGAACTAGCCATTTGGATACAGGACTGGCTCAAAGGTAGAAGACAGTGGGTGGTGGTGGAGGGTTGCTTTTTAGACTGGAGGCCTGTGACAAGTGCAGCGTCACAAGGATCGGTGCTGGATTCACTACTTCTTGTCATTCACATAAATGATTTGGATGCGAGCATAAGATGTAAAATTAGTAAGTTTGCAGATGAGTCCAAAATTGGAGATGTAGTGGAGAGTGAAGAGGGTCACCTCAGATTGACCAAATGGCCAATGGGCTGAGAAGTAGCAGATGGAGTTTAATTCAGATAAATGCTAGGTGCTGCATTTTGGGAAAGAAAATCTTAGCAGGACTTATACACTTAATGGCAAGGTCGCAGGGAATGTTGCTGAACAAAGAGACCTTGGAGTGCAGGTTCATAGCTCCTTGAAAGTGGAGTTGCAGGTAGATAGGATAGTCAAGAAGGTGTTTCCTTTATTGGTCAGAGTATTGAGTACAGGTGTTGTAAGATCATGTTGTGGCTGTACAGGACACTGGTTCGGCCAGTGTTGAAATATTGCGTGCAATTCTCGTCTACTTCCTATCGGAAAGATATTGTGAAATTTGAAAGGGTTCAGGGAGAGGATGAACAGATGGGACTGTTTTCCCTGGAGCGTCGGAGGCTGAGGGGTGACCTTATCGAGATTTACAAAATTATGAGGGGCATGGATAGGCTAAGTAATTAAAGTCTTTTCCCTGGGGTCGGGAGTCAGAACGAGAGTGTATAGTTTTAGGGTGAGAGGGGAAAGATATAATACAGAATTACGGGGCAACTATTTCACACAGAGAGTGGTACGTGTATGGAATGAACTGCCAGGTGATGTCAGGGAGGCTGATGCAAGTGCAACATTTAAGAGGCATTTGGATGGGTAAATGAAAAAGAAGGGTTTGGAGGGATATGGGCCAGGTGCTGGCAGGTGGGACCACATTGGTTCATGATATCTGGTCGGCATGGACGGGTTGGACCGAAGGGACTGTTTCCATGCTGTATGTCTCCATAACTCTATGATTCTATGACTTATATTAATCTCTGTTTTTTTGGTGCAACATGCTGGTGAGAAAGTCCAAAGGGATATTGTCCATGTTGAGCTTACAATGTCTCAACAGACCCGGGGAGTTTTCAGACATACAACACAACATAATATTTTTCCGAGCATAAAAAGTAAGGATAGTTTTTTTTTTCCCATATGCGTTTTTGTAAGATACTCTGGGCAGGTCCAGGAAAAGAGAAACCGGGTCCATCTCCAATTGGGTCCTCAAGTCCCACTCTACCACACTGAACACAGTGCTCCAATATGTACGAAGCCTGAAGCAGGACCACATGCAATGAATAAGAGTGCCTGTAGTCATTCTGCATTTAGGACACGCTGAAGATAATCCCACTTTGAATTTTGAGTGAAAATCTGGGGTCAGATAGAACCTATGAAGATTTTTCAACTGCATGGAATGGGTTCTATTACTGATCAAAATCCTTCGAGCATTTTCACAAATATCCTCGCACGTCTCCGAAAAGATCTAAACCCCCAACTGTCTCGCACAGACGTCACGAAGCTGCACAGTCTTGTCTGCGGGGACACTCTCCAACAAATGGTAAAGGGTGCTGATAGAGAGTGTATTCTTTACCTGCTTCTCTGTATCGGATTTATAAGTGTCTTGTAAAATTGTGTTTTTTAATCAAATCTCTCATCTGGAAAAAAACACAAGAGGTCTCTACTAGATAGACCATACTTACGAGTTATTTGATCAAACGGTATCATTGTTTCTCCTTCAAGTAACACGTGTTGGCTCAGTGGTTTTCACTGCTGACTCACAGCACCTGGGTCACGGGTTTAGTTCCAGCCTTGGGTGACTCGCTGTGTGGAGTTAGTATATTCTCAACTGTGACTGCGTAGATTTCGTGCCACAGTCACAAACATGTGCAGGTTAGATGACTTGGCCATTGCTCAATCGCTCATAGTGTTCCAGGATCTATAAGTTGGGGCATTAATCAGGGTAAATATAGGATGGTAGGGGAATGGATGAGGGTGGGTTACCCTTTAGAGGATCGAAGTGCACTTGCTGGGCCCAAGGACCTGTTTCCACACTGTAGGGATACTACTAATTCTAAATCACCCAAACAAGGTATCCCCCTCGCTGCCCACAGTTTAAACCTGGAATCCATTATCCCCGGTATACCAATTGTAGGGGTAAGAAACATGGTTTTGGCTGTATTGCCTCGATCTGACACATTGTCCTTCAAGTTTTAACAGTATTGATAATCATTATTTTATGACAATATTCCAAAATGTTGTCATTTTATCTAAGAACAACAGACGAATAAGGATTTACTTTGTCTGAGAGGGCTCAATGTCTAGCCGCATTGACGCCGAGTCCTCAGCCGCCCAAGCACTAACATACGATTAAAAAAAAACTTAATTGATTGCTTTTAATCGGGGAGATCTACTCCTCACAATTTGTGGGTCAGTTGCAATTTTGTTAGCTAGATAAAAAATCGCTTATGGTGCCAAATAAAAGAGCTAAACCAGCCATTATGTTTCCGAAATATCTGTCTGGGAAACATCATAGAAAGCATTTGAACTGGGTGTAGGAAATGAGGAAGGACATTCATTTTAATAACAGCTATCTGACCAAGCCAGGGTATTGGAAATGCCTCCCATTTTTGAAGGTCTTGTTTAATTTTGTCAAACAAATTGACATAGTTCACGTTAAATAAATGATCAAAGACAGATGTAATGAATATACTGAACTAGGGAAACCACCCCAGTGACCATTTAAAAGGAAACCAGGATTTTCCCTCAGTATCAGGTATTTCCCTAAGACCTCCCATAGGCATGGCCTCCAACTTTGTAAAATTAATCTTATCGCCCGGAAAGGCAACAAGCGAATCAATGCATTGCATCACATGAACTACCGAAATTGTGGGATTTGACAAAAACATAAGACCCTCATCTGCATAAAAATGTAATCTTTCGAGACTTCGATCCCACCTCTGGGGCAGATATGTTGACATGCCGATGGATGGCCTCCGCCAGTGGCTCCATCCCCAACGTAAACAAGAATGGTGAAAGGTGTCAACCTTGTCGGCTGCCTGGAGAAATATTAACATTACTGGTTGGCCACACCATGAGTGAGAACCGCAGCCAGAGGATCGCGGTAAAGGACCCTCACCCAGTTGATAAAACTTTGTGTAGACCAAACCGTTCTGATGTACAGAAGAGATCCGGCCACTCAACCCAATCAAATGCCTTCCCTCACCTAATGAGATCAATAATCCCTGGACAGATTATTGTTGACACTCTTGGATTATATTGAGTAAATTCTTTATAAAGCCTGTTTGGTCCTCTTTAGTAACGGAAGGCAGCAAAGTTTCCAGCCTGAATGCACGGATCTCAGACAGGATTTTGAGACCAACATTTAAAAGTGAGATTGGTGTGTAAGAAGCACAATCCTCCAGGGTCTTCCTTTCTTCAGCATCAGAGAGATATGAGTCTCTCTTAAGGATGGAGGGAGGGTTCGAGACTGTATGAGTGACGGAACATGTTAAACATCAGCTCTGACAATAGGTTTATAAATAGTTTATAAAATTCACTCGGAAATCCATCAGGAAAATGCGCCTTTACATTCTGAAGCTGCTTCACACCCCCCTCGCTGACAATGGTGCATTAAGGCACAACACCTATTCAGGGGTTGCTCCTGGAAGACCCAGGTTCTTGAAAAATAACTCAATCTTAATCCATCTATCCTCAAAATGTTCAGTCTGAAATAATTCGGTGAAAAATCTCGGACAGGAGACATTAATCTTTTTGGAATTGAAGGCAAGGATCCCAATACCTTTCCTAATTGAGGTAATGGCTTAAAAGGGGCGATCGTTTTCCTGGAAAGATAGAATAAATACCTGCCTGGCTTATCACCATTTTCAAACAGCCTTTGTTTAGCAAAAGTAAGTTCCTTCTTGGCTGTCTGTTTGAGCGTGGAATTCACTGTATACTGAAGTATTGTGATCCTCTGCAGCTTAGCCACCGAGGGACAATCACAGTATGCACTCTTGGCTGCCCTCAGCTTTGCCTCAAACCAGTGTTCCTGCTCCCCCTTCTGCTACATCAGAAGGAATAATTATTCCCTTGGCATAAGCCTTAGCAATTTCCCATAAAGTGGATGAGTTACTGGTTGAATCTGAATTAATGGCTAAGAAAGATCTGAGCCTGTTTCTACACTGTAAGTAATCTAATCTAACTACTCAATTAATCAACTAGTCTTAAGAATAAAGGGATACATTCGTTAGTGTCTCGAAGCTATTATATTGCCCTTAATCTTAATCAATAAGTATACTGCTTCATGGTCAGAAATGGTAATATTCCCAATTGTGCAGGATGCCACCGAATCTAAGATTGTTGCAGGAATGGGGAAGATATGAACCCTCATGTGGCATTTCTGCCGGTTAAAGAAGAAAATAAAATCCCTACTTGTGATGTGGATCTGCCACCAGACATCCACCAGCTCTCGTTCTGCACACATATCCACTAATTGCTTACATTATAACGAGGCTATTGGGGCACCTTTGGACATTCTGTCCACCGTGGGGTCCATCAGACTTTTGAAAACTTCTCCAATAATGTGCTACGATGCAAGATAACTGAATTTGGAAAATGCATCTACCAGGAATTTAAGAGGGTGCACCGGGAGTGGGTGGGGGGGGGGGGGGGTGTGCAATAAACATTCAAAATACTATATTCTTTTCTATAGTCTATAGTTCAAGGCTTTGGGTATTATGAACCTCCAATGAGTGTCAAATACAATCTAGTAGGTTAAATTGAAGATTCTTTTTATCCATTATGGCTTCTCCCCTCCTCATAATATTAAAAGAGGAGAAATAAACCCGATCAAGCCCGACCTGTTCTAATGTCAAATGTTTCTTATCATCAAGGTGCATCTCCTGCAATAGGACAACATCCACCCCCTCGTTTTAAGACTAGAAAGTAATTTTTTCCTCTTTTCTGGCCAATGGCTCACCATAATGCTCCAGGAACACCATTTCAGCACATCATTACCCAGAACACACTGTAGCAACATTTAAACTCAAGAGAGGAAGAACTCGAATTACTAATCATTAATAAACAAAGTCTCATAGAGTTTAGAAACTTCACAAACTAAGGCTACTACAAATGCCAACTCTCAAAACTTTCAAAAACTAAGCATTTTAAGTAAATGGCTGGGATGGAGTGGATTAGGGAACCACGTTGCCCGTGCTGTGATGCAGAATCCAACAAAGCAGACCTTCCAGATCGCCACCATCTTGGATTTGCCCTAAACATTTTATCGATATTAAAATTTCATTTTGCATTATATTCCTGGATGTGTTGGAGCAATGTGATTTTTTTTACCACTGTCAGCATTTCCCCAACACTGCATTTTCCTGCCATTCCCTGCTAATCCTTGACTCCGTTATTATTTATGAACCTTCTGTCTGTGCCTCAAACATATTCAATATCTCTGCCTCCAATGATCTGCAGGGAACAGAGTTCCAAATACTCTCACCATTGAGAAAACAAGAAATAACTTCATCTGCATGTAAGATTATTTTTGTCTCCTTACCTGAGAAATGATATAATTAAATTGGAAGCAGTTCGGAGATGTTTCACTACATGTATTACAGGAATGATGGACTTATGATATGAAGGCTTGAACAGGTTACTCTTGGAATCAGAGGCGATCTTATTGTAACATACAAAACCTAGAGGAGAGTGATCAGATAGATACCCACTGGGTGTTTGTATCGTCCAAACTTCTTGTTGTTTTTATAGAATCTCTACAGTGTGGAAGCAGGACATTCCATCCATCAAGTCCACATTGACCCTCGGAACAGTATGCTCCCTGGACCTGCCCCCCCCCCCCCTACTCTATCCATGTAACCCTGCATTTCCCAAGGCTAACCTATCTCACCTACACATCCCTGGGCACTATGGACAATTTAGCATGGCCAATCCGCTCTACGCTGCATATCTATGGACGATGAAAAGAAACTAGAACACTGGGAGGAAATCCACACAGACATGGGGAGAATGCTCAAAATCAACATAGAGGGTTGCCCGAGGTTGGAACTAAACGCAGCTACTTGGTGATGGGAGGTATCAGTGCTAACCACAGATCCACCATGCACATCCGTTAGTTTTATTAGTTACTTGTGGCTAACTAAAGAAATCTGCCTGACTTGCTCCTGTCACTGAAGCTGACTCGGTCTGAGAACTTTATCTTCGGCCATATCACCAACCTGGTTACATTTTAAATTTGGTGTCAGCAGTGGAGGAATGGGACGAGAAAAGGAAACAGTGACACCCTCTAATCTCCGTCAGAGCAGGAATTAAGATAAATCCAGAAAGTGGGATTTCAGTCAAGTGGGAATTCTCTTCCCCAGTAGTTTGGGGTGGCTGGACCTTTATATTACATCGAAGCTGGCTTTGTCTGATTTTCCATGGACAGGTTAATCAGGGATAATGGTGCATGGAAAGAAAAGTGCAGCTGGGACCACAATGAGATGAGCCATGACCTTATTTACTGGTGGAGTAATGTGAATGGGCCGAATGGCCCAATGGTGTCCCTCAGCCCTATGTTCTGATGTTCCATTCAGCCCTCGGACCTGCGGAAAAGGGACAGATCGAGGCCATTCCGATGGTTAGGTGGAGTTCTGTAAATGTACTTGGAAAATCCAGGCTGGATCAGGAAATGACCACCAACCCCACCCCCCAGTCCCTGTTTCCAGGCTTCCCCTCTCTGTAACTTCTGCTCCAGATGTGGATCATGTTGCAGACCCAGATATGCTGGGAATACAGCCACATACCCCACCCAGGGTTAAAAATACAAATCCTCTGCTCTCCCTGAATGCAACATTGTACAACACGATTTCCAGCAAAATAACCCGTTACTTTCCAAAAGCATGACGTGTGAAATTAATAAATGGGAACAGGAGTAGGTCAATCGGCCCCTCAAGCTAACCCTGTCATTTAATAAGAACATGGCTGATCGACTCCAGGGCTCAACTCCACTCTCTTGCCGACTCCTTGTATTCCTCCACACCTCTCTGAGTTAGGGAGTTCCAGACATTCACTACTTTCGGAGAGAAGACATTACTCTGCATCTCAGATTGAAATTGATGTTCCTTATTCGGTATCTATATCATCGAGTTTGATACTTTGCTCAAGAATGGAAAAACACTTCTCAACCTCTACCTTCTCCAACCCCTTCTATTTCTTGTATGTTTCAGCAGGATCACTCCTCATTCATTTAAACCCCAATGAATTATCGCCTCACCATCTTAGAGATTCTCAATAACACAACCCTTTCTTCCCAGGAAACCGCCTAATGTACCAACCGAGTTCCTTGCTGCATCATCATGCTGACTTTATGTTACATACACAGGAAGACTGCAATCCCTTTGTACTGTTCCTTTTCTGGAAGTCCTCCCCATTAAGTAACAGCCTGCCTTTTGATTCTCAGTGTCATCCTCAAACTCGGATGTATATTGCACTCAGCTCCCTCCTTCAGGCTGTCAGCATAGATTGTAAATAACTGTAGCCATCAGAATGATATTTATGGTACTCCAGCAGATACACCTTGACCATAAAGATCCATTAATCCTGACTCTCCGATATCTGTGTTAAACAATCATCATCCCATGTTAATAAAGTTTACGACGTCCTGGAGCTTCTGTTTTGTGTAAGACCTTTTGTTTTATAATACCTTGTGGAAAATCTCTGGAAAGCCTGGTGTCCACCAGATCCCCTTTATCAAGTCCACTTGTTACATTTACAGGCATCTCCAGAAATACTTTGTATGATTTTACAGGGCAAAATATCATTTCCCTTTCACAAAACTGCACTGACTCTGCGTGAAGCTTTTCTAAATGTCCATGCTTGCCAGGTTTTCCATCTGTTTTCATTTGGTCCATGTGCCTCCAAATGTTTCCCATTCATATGTTTGTCCAAATGAGTTCTAAATGTTGTAGCTGTCCTTGCATCTCCCACTCTACCTCTGGAAACTCATTCCATACCCACACCGCCCTCTGTGTAAAAATGCTGCCCTTTAGTCCCTTTTAAATCTACCCTCTTTCACCTTAATCCTATTCCCACTATGTTTGGATTCCCCTATCCTGTGGAAAAGACCTTGGCTATTCACCCTATCCATACCTCTCAAGATTTTATAAGTTTCTATAATGTCACTCCTCAACATCCTACACTCCAGCTGATACTAACTTCAAGAACAAGCGTTTAAAGATAAGCTCTGCAAAATTAAACAATATTAAAAATGACAGGTAACCAACACTCAGCCCAAAAGTCAAACTGTGATTTGTTTTTCTCCATGTTACAATACTAAGGCAACATGAAAAGCTTACTAGTGCCAATAAAAAGTCAAGCACCTGAATTCCTTTATCTAAAGGGGGGTGATGTTCACAAAAGTGAAAACGTATCTGTGGCCAAATGTATATACCACATGGTCAACATTTTCCCTCCTGGCCTCCGTATAACTTTGTGTGGTTGTGTCTTTTTATCTTGCATTCAATAGAGATAACCCCTTTCCCCCATTCACACCTTAAATTCGAACCGTTATACAGAATCTTTCCTTTCACCACTGCTAAAAGCCTGTTTTTCTTTTGCCACACCCTCTTTTCCCTGCAACCCATCCTCCACATCAGGCAAGCGACGAAAAGACCATTTTGCAATTGTATTCAGTTATGAAGAATTGTCACACTGGACTGGAAACGCTAACTCTGTTTCTCTTTCACTGCAGATGTTGACAGACCTTCTGAGTTTCTCCAGAAATGAATAGGCGCAGAACAATATTTCAATTAAATAAATAATTATGGATATTGGAAATAAAAATAAAAAACCTAAATAGAAGGTTCACTGGACCTGAAAGTTTAACTCTGCATTCACTCCAAAAACTTCTTCAACATCTTTTGCAATTTCTTCAGCAACTTCTGTTTACGAATAATTTCCAACGACATATTGTCAAAGATGCCCAAACATCCTGTCCAACATGGAGTGCCGTACACTGGGAACTGAACAGTAACGCATGGTGACAAGTTCCTTGATTCTGAAACTGCATAAGGCTGGCATCACTGACACTGCAGAGCTCAGATTCATGGTCAAGGGAGAAAAACAGAAGGAAACACATTCACTTCCAATGCAGAAGATGACATTACTGAAAGCAAAAGATTCAGATTATTCCCTTAAATGGATATTGTTTATGTAACAAATTTGAAGCGTGACACCAAGAAAATAATTCCAGCAGAAAGAGAATGTGAAAATGGAAGTATTTCCGTATCAGACACTAGAGTAGGGCACTGAATAGAGGGCTGATGGGTGAATGGGTCTCGGTGTGAACTGGGGGGCAGTCAGTAGAATTGAATTGTAGATATTGCAGCTAAAATTTCGTTATAATCTGATGCTGTAGATTTCAATGACAATCTGTAACCTTTCCCCCAGGATAGTCCATCCACCTACCATTTCCATCAAGCCGATCCATGGGTCAAGTGACGAGTGTGGGTGAACATGGTCGGGTCGGAATCACGTGCACCTAAACCTGATGACAATCCATTAAAGCTACCGCACTTGACTGGTTACACTACGAACAGCAGGACGAACATCTGATACAGAGAGAGAGATGATCCCAAGACTAACAAATCAGGTATAAGCTCTGTCGTCCTATCAAATCCATGCATAAAAGTCGATGGACCATTAAACAACTTACTGGAGGAGAGGACTCCACAAATATCCCCATCCCAAATCATGGAACAGCCCTGTGCATCCATGTAAAAGATGCAGTATCTGCACCATCCTCAGCCAGAAGTGTTGAGTCGATTACCCACCTCACCCTCATTATGATACCCTCAGAAGCACAGATGCCCGTCTTAACCAATTCAATTCACTGCACGTGACATGAAGCAACAGCTGGACACTGCAGATACGACAAAGGCATTTGGCCCTGACACCATTCCTTCAATAGGACTGAGGACTTTTACTGCACAACAAGCCGTGTACCTGAGGAACCTGTTTCATTCCAGCTCCAACTCTGACAACTCCCTGGCAATGTGGGTAATTAGCAACTGCAGTCCTCACTTTCTCCTAATGTGGGTAATTACTCAACTATGTCCCATCCCCTAAGAAGGGAATAATTACAATCAGACCAATTACCACGCCCTCAGTCCCATCACGATAGTCAAATTGGTTGGGGTTATTTTTGATAGAGCTGTCACACAGCACAGAAATAATCGGTTCAATGTGGTTTCCGATAGGCCCCCATGTGGAGATGGTGCTGTTGGGGAATTGTCATTGGATTGCTAATCCAGACCAGGATAATTCTCTGGCAACTGGTGCAAGTTAAAAACAATTAACAAAATATCGAGATCTATTATCTGGTGTCAGTAATAGTGATCATTTGTTCAATGTCGATCGGAGACGACGATCTCCTTCCCCAGTATAAGTTCAGGAAGTGAATCTCCCGTGCTTTCCTGGTCTGGCCTAAAAGTGACTCCAGACACACAGACATGTGATAAACTCTTCAATGGTCTCTGAAACGGCCAAGCAAGGCACTCAATTGTATCAAACTGTTCTCGGGTCTTAAAGGATAAACCGGAGAGAACAGCAGGCACCAGCTGTTATCAGAAAAGGGAACGGGAAACACAATCCTGTCGACCCTGCAGAGACCTCCTTCCTAACAGCTGAGAGCTTGTAGCAATATTTACAGAGCTTTCCAACACACTGCACAGAAGTATCGGGAAAGGAATACGTCATACAACTCATTGAGCTTTCCCTATTCTAGTTAATGGCCGAACATCTCCTCAACGCAGTTTTCCCCATACAATATACATATCCCTTAACATGGTTAAACATTGTGAACCATAAAATGAGAACTGCTGTAATCCATTCAGCCCACCAGTTTTGCGCCTCCATTCTATGTACAGGCAGTTTATCAATAACACGTGTTGATTAAATACAATTCGGCTGCGAATTCACGAAACTTTTTCAATAAAGTGAACTGGTGTTCACTGTGACACGATTCCTTGGCTGGCACCAGCTGAACAGCAAACCCAACCTCAGAAACCCTCTGTCTACAAAAGGTACAATCAATGTGTTCAGCTAAAACAGGAATGCAATTGGCTCTTCAGGCCTTGAAACTGAGCCTGAAACTGGGAATTGTAGTCTATATTTAGAAAGAACATTATTTCAAACTGTGGGGAGAAGCTTGGGGAAAACTGGAATTTGGTATCGGTATCACATGGTCGGTCAGCCCCCGCGCGCTTTCTGCTGAAGATTGTGGTGAAAGGTACAGTGCACCAGTGAGTGACTGTCGTGTGAAAGCGTTACACTTACAGCACTGTTCCATTACAACATGTAATTTAAAGATTTATTTAGACTGTCCTATTGTGTGTTAGACCAAATTTAAATTTTGGTTTTTACTGATATTTTTGGGAGTTCGCCACTTACCCTCTTTTTTTCCATAGACCACATTATTAATATTGCACGATTTTCTACAACACAGTGTTGTACAGGAACTCAGTTATTGTGTTATTGGAGAACAACCTGGAATAATAGCTGATCTTCTATCTTCACACCATACTCCTGCTCTCTCCCTATCCCTTTAGTTTCCAGAAATCCTTATTTATATTCAGCCCCTTGATTTCCACAGCCTGATCTGGGAGAGAGTACCCCTGGTTCGCCACTCTCTGAGTGCAGGCATTTATTCTCATCTCAATGCAAAGTGGCCTGTCTGTACCTCATATTGTGGCCCCTTGTTTTAGACGTTCCAGCCAGGTGATTTACTGATCTGCTTCTAATCTGTCTCGCCCTGTCAGAGTGTTATATATTTCACTGTGATTTTCACTCATTTTCCTTAAGCCCATTGAATACAGGTCCAATCGCCCCAAACTCTGCTCCCACAAGACGTCTGTCATCGCAGAGATCAGTCAGGTCATCCTTTGCTACTCTCCCTCAATGTCAGGTTTGTCGTCTGTTCGGAAAAGAGACCAAAACTGCACAATGTTCGAGATGGGGTCTCACCAAGGCCCTGGACAGCTGCAGTGAGATATATTTACTCCTGTACTCAAATCCCGTGAAATGAAGGTGAATACAGCATTTATCTTCCTTCCTGCTTTATACTCCTGCAATATTGCTTTCAGTGACTGGTGTACAGGGAGATCCAGATTCCTTTCAAAGTTACAGTTCCCCACTATTGGGCCTATATACAATTGTCAGCGTGCCAATGCCATTCCCAGTATTGACTTCTGGCTTCAGAACTCACTGCCCTCCATGGACTCTGAGAGCTACGCAGAAATAAACAATTATGCAGCTTAAGTTAATTTATAGTGCAACATTTTTCAAACACTCATTTTTCAAATGGGAGACTGCCATTCTATTGTTCCCATCAAAGTGCACAATATCACATCTCCCCATTACTCTCCATTTACCACGTATTTGCCGAGTCACTCTACTTGTCTCAATCACCTTGGAACATTTTTTACATCCTCCTCATCCAATCACAAGCTGACTTCGTTTAGTGCTGTCAGCAGACTTGGGAATATTGCATTTGCGCCCCTCACCCAAAGATATTGGGAATAGCTGGAACCCAAGACACGATCCTTACAATATCGTCCAAGCCTGCCATATAAGAATAAAACATTGTTTTATTCCTACTCACTGTTTCCTGCCAGCTCTCCCATTCTAAATCTATGACCATTTATTAGTCCGAGTCCCATAGGATTCGAATTTTTACAATAGGCTTGGGGCTTTATTACAAATCCTTCTGAGATTCCACTCGCATGGCATCGATACCTCCTACAGAATTTTATTAAAAGTCACTTTCTCAAATATGATTCCCATGCCATAAATCTCTGTTGACTTTGTCTATGCCCATTAATTTCAGTCCAATACTTTCTCTAAACTGTTTAGTTGCTATTTTCATTCTATTCCCTTTTTCTCACAAGACTGAAATTCCCTAGTTTTGCTAGGAAGTTTTCTTTTTAGATTTGTTTTCTTCTGTGAAGGCATAACTAAGATATTTGCTCCATAGTTCTTCTATTTCCCGGTCCTCAATTATCTGGCATCAGGCTGTAATAAATCTGAAACTTTTTTCTCTTAATTTTGCCATTGACATATTTCCAGAAAATATTGCAAGTTCTCTATTAACAACTTTGTTAAGATATTCTTCAGAAACCCATCAATTCCTACCTTAAGCTACTCAATGATTGACCTTCCACAGCCATACAATCACAGAAGCACAGATTCTGTCCTACCAGAAATACAGCACGGTCTACTTTAGGCCCACTTTCCGACACAAGACCGTAGCCGTGAATCTTAAAGCATTTGCAGTGCACAACCATGTGGTTTCTAATGGTTTGAGGTTACCATGACAACTCCACTCTCAAGAAGTGCATTCCAGACCCCAACACACTCTGGTTGTAATACAATTCTCAAATCTTCACTAAACCGCAAAGCCTTCACTTTGAAAGTGTGGCCCTTTGAGTCAAAGCAACAGCTGCTGTCTATCCACCCTGTCCATGTACCTCGTAATCCTATCCCTCTGAATCACAGACCTCTCAGCCTTCTCTCCTCCAAACTAAACAACCTGAGGTTATCCAGCCTCTCTCCATAGCTGATATGCTCGATCCCAGGGAACATCCTGGTGAATCTGCTCTGCACCCCCTCCACTACAATCACATCCTTCCTGTAATGTTGTTCCCAGACCCACACACAGTATTCCATCTTGCCCTCACCAAAGTTCTGCATAGTTCTTATAATCTATGCCTCGATTAATAAAGGCTATGTTTACATTCCCCTAGCCTTTCCCAGATTGTGTATTAACCTGAGCAGACACATTCAACGATGTCTGGAGAAGCACCCTCTGAGCTTCCTAGTGTGCTGCCATTCATTGAGTACTCCCCTGACTGGTTCCTTCTTCCAAAGTTGCATCACCTCATATTTATCAGGGTTACATTCCATCTGACATTGATCCACCCATCTGACCATTCCATCAGTGTCTACCTGTAACATAAGGCCTTCCTCCTCACTGCCAACCACCCGGCCAATCTTTGTATCAAATCCAAACTTATTTATTACACACCCCACCCCTCGTCCATATTCAAAGCTGCATTATTTATGAATAACACAAATAATAAGGTTAAAAATCTCTCAACATCAGTTATATCACGTGGTTGTGCACGTTGATGAAGATGCTACGTTTCGAAAGCTCGTGCTGCCGAATAAACCTGTTAGACTATAGTCTGGTGTGACACTATTTTTAGATTTGTCCACCCCAGCCCAAGACTCGCACCTCCGAATCACAAATAATAAGGGACCCAGCACTGATGCCCGTGGTACACCATTGGACACTAGCCTCCAGTCACACAAACAGCCTTCTACCACTCCCCTCTTTCTCCTACTACTAAAGTTGATTTAAATGCAACTTGGCAAGTCACTAATGAGTCCTACGTGTTCATTGGTTATTCTGCTCCACATGACACACTTGTCGGTTATCTGGAGATTCTCCGTAATCTCGCCTTGCCTTGCCCTTGTGTGAGTCAGTCCCCTCCATGCGCAGAATTTCCTCCTTTTTGCAGTCTTAAATGGTTTGTCCCTTATCCTGCCATTATTTGCCTTTAATGTGGATTAGACAGCCTGATAAATTTCCTGTTAATTTCCAATTGTCGTGTGTTTTGATAGTTTTATAAAGTTCACAGTGAACCACCGCTGGTCCTTTGAACCTCAAGAGAACATAGGCCGAGTTTCCTCATCACGCTAGCTTGCCACCTGAGGGATTTGTCTGGATAATGTCCATTGCACTTCCTCTGTGTTCAGTATATTCTTTCTCAGATTCGGTCACCAAAACTGTGCACAATACTCCAGTAAGCGTCTCACCAACACACTGCTTCAACGAGTCTTTACATCTATATTCTGACTCCCTTAAAGGAAGGCAAACCAAACTTTAAGTTTCCACTTACATATATTCCTCCAAATACCCTTTCCTTTCATTGCATTTTCGAACTCATTGTGTGAGTTCTTATAGAAAGCCTTCTGATAATCTAAAATATGCCAATTCTACTGGATCACCATTATCTATGCTGTAAGAATCAACTTCAAACAATTCCAAAGTTTGTAAAGTATGATTTCCCTTTCAAAAATGCATACAGAGTCTCTCCAATGTTGCTGTTTATGACTAAGTATCCAATATCACATCCTATATAATAGATTCCAACAGTTTCCCGACAAATGTCAAGTTAATTTGTCAGCAGTTCTCCACACTATCTCTTCTTCCCTTTGTAGATGCTTGGATCACGTTTACTCATGTACAATTATATACACCAGCTTCCAGACTCTGCAGAATGTACAGGGAAATAGAACGCAGTCATCGACAATGCAATCAATACTTCTATTTGTGATTTATTTCTGAAGAGTTTGGTATAAAGTACATCTGGTTTGTCAAGGTTAGCAATGCTCAATCCGGCTGAATGTTCAATATTGCCTTGTTACTGATATGAATTGACTTTATGTCTTTACTTCCACAACTCCTATACGATCACTTCGTATTTCTGGGTGATTTTCTGGATATTACTCCATTAAGACGGCACGGTGGCACAGTCGTTAGCACTGCTGCCTCACAGCGCCAGAGACCTGGGTTCAATTCCCGCCTCAGGCGACTGACTGTGTGGAGTTTGCACATTCTCCCCGTGTCTGCGTGGGTTTCCTCCGGGTGCTCTCGTTTCTTCCCACAGTCCAAAGATGCGCAGGTCAGGTGAATTGGCCATGCTAAATTGCCCGTAGTGTTAGGTAAGGGGTAGATGCAGATGTAGATGTAGGGGTAAGGGTGGGTTACGCTTCGGCGGGGCGGTGTGGATATGTTGCAGTTATACAGGATGCTGGTGAGGCAATACTGGTAGTGTTATGTTCAGTGTTGTTCACTTTGCTATAGGAAGAATTTTATTAAACTGGAAATAGTGCAGAAGAAATTTACAAGGATGTTGCCCGGACTCAATGGTCTAAGATGTAGTGAGAGGTTGGGCAAGCTCGGAGTTTTTACTTTAGAGTGTATGAGACTGAGGGGGATCTGATAGAAGTGTTATAGGATCATGGGAAGCATGGACAGAGTGAATGTACTCAGTCTTTTCCCCCCAGGATAGAGCAACCAATGGACTAGAGGGCATCAATTTAAGATCCGAGGGGAAAGAATAAAAGGGAACCTGGGGGGCAATTTCTTTTACACACAGGGTGGTATGCACATGGAATGAGCTGCCAGTAGAAGTGGTTGAGGGAGGTACATTCACAAAATTTGAAATGCATTTGGACAAATACACGGATAGGCAAGAATAAGAAGGATACGGGGCAAGGGCAGGGAAATGTGGTTAATGTGAATGGACAGTTTGTTTGGAAGACCAGTTTGTGCTGAAGGGCCTTTCTCCGTGATGTCGGACTCTATGACTCTCACAATCATTGCTTCTTCCATTGAATGTTATATTATACTTCCCCAATTCACTGGAGCGAACTTGACCCTCGAGCCTCCGGGCTTCCATGATGTTTGACCAGAATGTTCAAACATTCGATATTGTATTCAGACGCTGTGTAAAAATGCAACATATTGATGTTACTATTCCTCCAAAGCTGCTTCAGAGCAAGGTTAGTAATTAGTCCTCCTGACAACACAACACCAAATCTGAAATAACCTGCTCTCTAGTTTGGTTCACAACATAGTGTTCAACCGACCTAATACACATTTACAGAAGTTTTTCTTCACAGTATTAGTAGTCACTGCAGTTTCGGTGCAACTTGAGACCAACCAGTATTACTGCAGCACCCACGATTATTTGTTACTCATTCACAGGATGAGGGCGTCGCTGGATAACCAGTATTTATTGCCCATGCCAGAGGGCAGTTAAGAGTTAGTAGCGTTGTCTTGAGTCTGGAGTCACATGTCGGCCACACCAGGTAAGGACAGCAGTATCCTTCCTTCACGAACATCAGTGAACCAAATGAGTTTTTCCAACAATTGACAATGGATTCCTGGTCATCATAAACCCTTGATTCCAGATACATATTGAATTCAAATTCCACCATGGCAGGATTTGAATTCATGTCCCCAGAATATTACCTGGGTCTCTGGGTTAAGAGTCCAGCGATAATATCACTGTGTCATTGCTCCCCCTTGAATATACTTGCATACCTAATTTCCAGAGCATATGTTGTAAAGTATTTACGTGACAGATTTGCTTTTGATATATTATACACTAATGTTTGCTTCACCTTGCTATTTGTAAGATCCACCCAAACTGATTCTGTGGGAAGTGATGGAAAGGGTCTGTGGTGTTATTACCGATAGACTTAGACAAGACGTTCAGCGAGACTCACCTCAACGCTGAGATGATCTGAAGAATTGGTCAGCAATACAGGACAAGCATCAATATTCTTTCCTCCCCACTTTGCCAAGATACATGTCACCATATTCTTCTGCTCCCTCGCACTCACTGTATATCTGTCATAACACCTACCCCCGAACAAGGCTCACACTCTATCTCCAAATAAGGCTCAAGCACGACCATACTCACTGTTGAATTCAGCACCTTCCTTCCCCCACTTTTTTCTGTCACTGACGCAATAGCCCCACGCACGAATACGACTGCATGGATTCAACACTGTGATCAGACTCCCTCCAGATATCTCGCCCTTCCCCCTTCCCCTATACCAGCATTAACAGCAGGGACACCCACTCCCACCCTCACTCCATCTCTCCTCTTCTCCCATTCCAGGAGAAACATCCTGGAATAGGACATAAAAGGCCAAGCCGGGTGTTAGAGTGCCCGATATCCATTCCCTCACCCTCGAACTCGAGATGTGGGGAGGATCCTGGAAAGAGCCAGAGAGGACCAGGACACCTTGTGTGGAGATTCTGAAAAATCGACGTCCCACCAACCAAGTAAGCAGCAATGTTCAGGAAAGAGCAATTCTCAATTTAAACTCGCTGGCAGTTCCAATCTCATCTCTCTCACATTTCAGGCTTAGTTAAAAGCATTAATGAAAGACTAAAAGTAAAAATAATGTTTATTCCCCTCAGTAAAAATGTTAAAAAGAAAAAAATAAATGATATAGGTTCATTACAAAAAATCTAAAACACGACGTTCATTCAAAATTATGGACAATCCTCGTAAATACTCGACATCATTTCTCTCACTAAATCTTCTTACCAGTGTTTGTATTCTAGTATCTGCTTCTTTAATTTCAACGGAATATCGTGCCCTGCTATCAGATGCTCATCGTAAATGTCCCTTCCTCGCTGAACTTTTCGTAAACTCTCAATATGTTTCCAAATAACTAGGTGTTCCACATCAAGTTCGCATTGTCATCTCCTGTGGGAAGCTTTTGCATTATTGTTTATTTTGTCCTCATTGTTTAAAGTTCTTTCATATAAATTCCACATTCCAACTGGAAAAAGCGGTGGACACAGACCATTTCCTCTGCGTAATCTTCTACCTCCATAGTTATCCTTGAACTAGTCCAGCAGCGGTTGCAGTTCATCTGGAAGCGCATCAGCCAAACGTTCAATAGCTTCATGAATGTTTTCAATGTGAATAAATGCAAGACCAATGATCATTTTAGCCCTGAAAGAAAACTCTGAGTCAGTGTTATACTTACTCAAGTGTCTTTTTAACATTTTTACTGAAGGGAATAAACATTATTTTTAGTTTGATTGCTTTGATTAATGCTTTTATCTAAGCCTGAAAAGGAATAAATATGAGCTGCGCTGAAATAGTTCTGCGCCAAAATGGGTCTGCGGCAAAATGGGCTGCACCAAACAGACCCCACCAAACAGAATGAAGTATTCAGTAAATTACACAGCACAGGGGGACGCCATATAACCATCCCAGGCTGTTATGCAGAAGCAGGGACATCCTGGGTAGCTGTCAGGAAATGCAGAGTAGAGATCATTACTCATTTTGTGTTTGGAAAGCTGTAACGAGTGGAGTTCTTCAGGGACCTGTGTGAGGTCATCAACAAATTACAATCTATTCTAATGAACCGGATGAAGGAGATGGAGCTCAGTTTGATCATGCACTAGGATAGTCATTCAATAAGATGTCAACTGGAGACAGAGCGTCTGCAATGGGATACAGACAGGGGGAGGGCAGAGCGTCTGCAATGGGATGCAGACAGGGGGAGGGCAGAGGGTCTGCAATGGGATACAGACAGGGGGAGGGCAGATCATCTGAAATGGGATACAGAAGATGGAGGGCAGAGAGTCTGCAGTGGGACACAGACGAGGAAGGGCAGAGCGTCTGCAGTGGGATGCAGACAGGGGGAGGGCAAAGTATGAGCAATGGGATGCAGACAGGGGGAGGGAAGACTGTCTGCAATGGGATACAGATGGAGGATGGCAGACCGAGGGCAGTACATCTATAGTGGGACACAGACAGGGAAGGGCAGAGCCTCTGCAATGCGATACAGACGGCTGAAGGCAGTACGTCTGTAATGGGAGACAGACAGGGAAGGGCAGATCGTCTGTTATGGGACACAGACTGGGGAGGGCACAGCAACAAGCAATGGCATACAGACAGAGGATGGCTGTGAGCAAAGCTTCAGCAGAAAAAAAACAGTGCAATATATATGTGATGGAAATTTTCTGTTTTGGGGAAGATGAAACAGCAGAAATTTATTTAAATGCAAGGAGAATGCAGAACTCAGTGGTATAGAGAGATTTGTGTGTGTTTTAGTACATGAATCACATCAAATTAACCTGAAGATGTAGCAAATGATTTGGAAGGTAAATGTCATGATCCTGTTTCGTGCAAGGGGTGTTGGGTATGATCTTAGCGATGTTTTCTGCATCAGCACAGGGCATTGCTGAGGTTACATCTGTTGTATTATGTGTAGTTATAACTGTCTAAACTGAAAAAAAAAACAAAATTGCTTTCGAAATGTCTCAAAGATGTTTCTCTTTACGAATTCTTGGGCTGAAGGCATTACGTTGTGAAGAATTAACAGTTCGGCCTGAGAATGAGGGATGTTTTGTTGACCATATAAGATCTTGAGAAGAGTGTATTTGGTGAATACCGGATGGATATTTCTTCTTGTGTGGAAGAATAAAACTGGGGAAATACTTTAAGAATAAGTCAGTTCCAAAGGAAATGTCATTGGACAGAAACATTGAATTCTGAATTCTCTTCCTACATGCTGACAGACAGGTTGAACTTTTCCAGCAATTACTGTATATGTTTTAGAATATTCATTTTAAAACAAATATTGTGAAGACATGAAACGTTTATTTTTACATTATGCAAGCACATATTAACACATCTTCAAAACAAGTATGACCATTTATTGTGAATGAATTGATTCTGCAATAACGCACTGACCTGGAGTCGAGAATGTGATGGAGTCATATAGTTTGGACAATGTTCAAGAAGAGTTCATGGAGTTCAGTGTGGGACTGATAACGTTATTGATTTAACTTACAGATGGAAAATGTAGCCTATCTGTGGAGAAACATTCTATTGCTCCCTTTCTGTTTCTCTATCGCTCATCACAGCAATGTTTGGGAGTGAAAAAAAGCCCAATCGTCTTTCCCACTAATGGAGGATTCCTGTTGAGGATTCATTGGAATCTACCCATTGCCTGAAGCAAAACAATTCAGCCAAATTCAACTGTTTCATGAAGATTTCCCATTCTCAGAAGGCTGTGCAAGTAGAATAACTACAGAAGTAATTATCTGACGTGATAGAGAGGGAAACAGACAGGAGATTCTGTGGCAGCAAATGGGAATCCGGAATGGTGTGTCGCGTCCCACATGCCAGGGTCCAGGACGTCTCAGAGCTGCTGCAGAATGTTCTCACCGGGGGTGGGGGTGGGGGGAAGCAGCCAGAGGTCATTGTGCACATTGGTACAAAGGAAAGAGTGACACAGGTAGAAATCGTGATGACATCCTGCAGAGTAATTATAGAGAGCTAGGGAAAAGGAGAAAAGACAGTGGTAATATCCACTTTACTTCCAGTCCTCCATGCTAGTGAGGGTAAGAACAGGAGGATATGGCAGATAAAGGAGTGGCTAAAGAATTGGTGCAGGGGGCAGAGATGTTTGGATCACTGGGATCTTTTGTGGGGCAAGGTGACGTGTTCAGGAAGGACGGGTTGTACCTGAACTGGAAGGGGACCAGTATCCAAGCAGTCAGGTTTGCAACTGCTGCAAGGGAGGGTTTCAACTAGCTTGGCTGGGGTTGGGGAGGGGTGGGATCCTCAACAGCAGGGAGACAAGTGCGAGGCTAGAAGTAATCAGAAACAGTAAAATGAAGAGACAGGTCAGGCTAGACAATGACAGGGAGCAAGGAATGTCTGTTGGATTAAATTGCAACTGTTTCAATGCAAGATGGCTGACAAGTGAGGCCGATGAACTCAGGGCATGGATCGGTGCGTGGGACTGGGATAATATAGCCATTACTGAAACACGGCTTCGGGAGGGACAGAACCGGCAGCTTAAAGTATCAACGTACAGGTGTTTTATACGGGACAGAGATGGTGGAAGGAGGGGACGGGGAGTTTCATTTTTGATTAAGGCGAGTAACACAGCAGTAATCAGAGATAAAATAACTGATGGAACATCCTGTGAGGATTTGTCTGGGGACCTCATAAATAAGAAGGGAATGGTGATAGGATTTGGATTGTACTATAGGCCCCCAAATAATAAACAAGGAATTAGGGGAACAAAAATATGTAGACAGACTGGGGAGACTTGCAGGCCCAATAGGATTGCATTAGTAGGAGATTTTAATTTTCCTAACATAGACTGGGAATGACAGAGAATTAAGGATTGAGATGGGGTGTATTTATTAAGTGTGTTCAGAATAGTTTCCTCAAGCAGTAAGTAGAGGGTGCAACTCGGGAAGGGACGAAGCGTGACCTACTCTAAGATCTAGGGCAGGACAGGTGACTGAGGTGACAGTGGGGGAGCACTCCGGGACCTGTGACCATAGTTCTATTAATTTTTAAATAATTATGGAGAAGGACAAAACTGCTCCACATGTTCAAGTTCAAATTTGGGGCAAGGCGAATTTTGATGGAATTAGACAGGAGCTTGTACGGGTTGGCTGGAGGAGTTGGCCGGCGAAGGGACCTCCTGAAAGTGGGAGGCCTTTAAAAGTGAAATGTCTAGAGTTCTAGGTCTATATGGTCCTGTGAGGGAGAACGGCAAGGTTGGTAGGAAGAGGGAACCTCGGATGTCAGGAGATATTGAGGCTTTGACCAGCAAAAAGGAGGCGTGGCTCAGGTCCAGGCAGCTGGGGATCGAGGGAATACCTGGAGGTGTACAGGGGATACAGTAGTTTACTGAAGAAGGAAATCAGGAGAGCGAAAAGGGGGCACAAGATAGCATTAGCTGAGAAGATTAGGGTGAATCCAAAGAGGTTCTTTAAGTATATTAAAGTAAAAGGAATAACTAAAGGAGAATATGACCCCTTAAGATCCAAAGTGGACATGCATGTCTAGAACCGTAGGAGATTTGAGAGATTCTCAATGGATATTTCTCCTCTGCCTTTACCGTGGAGTAATACATGAAGACTTGGGAGCTTAAGAAAGGTCGTAGTGTTATCTTGGGGTGAGTCAATATCACAGGAGAAGACGTGTTGGATACATTAGAATGTATGAAGGTGGATAAATCTCCTAGTCCCAAACAGATGCATCCAAGAAGACTGCAAGAGGCTACAGAGGAAACTACGGGGACCCTGGTTGATATTTTTGCATCAGCGTTAGCTACAGTTTAGGTTCCAGAATATTGGAGAGTAGCAAATGTGGTGCCATTATTCAAGAAGGGAAGCAAAGATAAATCTGGGATCAATAGACCAGGAAGTATAAATCTGTGGTACGTAGGTTACTTGAGAAGACTCTGAGGGATGAGATATACATGCATTTGGAAAAATAAGGGTTGATTAGAAATAGTCTTTTTGACAGATTCCCTACAGTTTGGAAACAGGCCATTTGGCCCAACAAGACCATACCGATCCTCCAAACTAACCCACCCAGTCCCATTCTCCTACTCTATATTTACCCCTGACGAATGCTCATAACACTATGGGTAACTTAGCATGGCAAATTCACCTGACCTATATATCTTTGGATTGTAGAAGGAAAGTGGAGCACGTTGAGGAAACCGGCACAAACACAGTGAGAATGTGTAAACTCCACACAGATCGTCACCCGAAGCTGGAACCAAACCCGGATCCATGGCACTATGAGGCAGCAGTACTAGCCACTGAACCACCATGCCACCCTTGCTTTTTTTCAACACAGTTCAATGACACAGGTACAAAATTTATTCTGCCCTTCACCCATGATGCACGTTCCAGTATCACATACCATGGATAATTTATTTTCCACTGAAAATGTCATCTTATTATTATTTATTATTAAGTTTGTTATTATTAATAATTATTATTAATAGATATTTTTAGATTGGAAATATTGCATGGCTTTCTGAGTTGGAGATCATGCCGCTCAAATTTGTTTGAGTTCATTGATGAAGTGACCAGGAATGTTGATGAGGGCAGGGCGGTCGACATAGTCTGTATGGTTTTCATGGAGGTCTTTGACCATGTTACCATTGATAGGATGGTCTGGAAGGTTCGAATCGCATGGAATCCAGAGGGAGCTGGCAAATTGGACACACAATTGGCTTGATGGTAGTAAGCAGAGGGTAATAGGGGAACGATGCTCTTGGACTGGAGGCCTGTGACACATGAAGTGCCTCAGGGGTCGCTGCTGGGCCCATTGCAGTTTGTTATCTGTATCAATGATATTCTTGCGAATGTACAAGGCATGATTAGGAAACTTGAAGATGACACTAAAACAGGTAGTATCGTGGACAGTGAGGACGTATATCAGAAATTGCACCAGGACCTTGTTCAAACTGGAGAAGTGGGCCGAGGAATATTTTGGCAACGCTAGATCAAGGTAGGAGTTTCATGGTGATTGGTAGGACCTTAAGGAGCGTAGTTGAGCAGAGGGACCATGGAGTTTAGGTGCACCATTCTCTGAAAGTGGGGTCATAGTTAGACATAGTAGTGAAGAAGGCTTTTGCCACACTAGCATGCATCGGTCAGGACATGGAGGAGAGCAGTTGGGAAGTTATGTTGCAGTTGTACAGGAAGTTGGTGAGGCTGCACTTGTAGTGCTGTGTTCAGTATTAGTCACATTGCGATCAGAAGGATGTTTTTAATTTGGAATGTGTGCAGATGGAATTTATAAAAATGTTGCCAGGACTCAACAGTATGAATTATAGGGAGAGGTTGGACAAGCGAGGACTTTTTTCTTTCGTGAATAGGAGACTGAGAGGGATCTTATAGAAGTTTACACGGTTAGGGTGAATGGATCCAGCCTTTTTTTCCTAGAGTTGGGGAATCGAGGAGGAAAGGGCATCAGTTTAAGGTGAGAGGGTAATGAATAAAAGGGAAACTGATGGAAACTGTTTTACACAGAGAGTGGTACACAAAGGGCATGAGCTGCCAACGGAAGTGGTTGAAGCATTTATATTAACGATATTTAAATGGCGTTTGGGCAAGTACATGGACAGGAAAGGACGAGAATGCTATGGGCCAAGTGCTGGGAAATGAGGTTAGTGTGGTTGGATATTTGGGTCAGCATGGACGAGTTTGTACCAAAGGGCCTCTCTGCCTCTCTCCATGCTGTAGGACTTGATGACTCTGCAAATAGAACAGCATTTGAGTCAAACTGTCATTTTTCCTTTGGTCATGAGTTTGAATCATATTTGGATAATATTCTTTCAAGTTAACTTTGCAGATATTTTGCTTTTCAGTTTGTTTCAACAATATGTGTGTGTGTCCGTGCGTGTGCATGTGTGTGTGTGTGTGTGTGTGTGTGTGTGTGTGTGTGTGTGTGCGCGCGCGTGTGTCTGCGTGTATTTCTCAGTATTTTTCAAAGAAAAATATCAATGTACATATTTGCAATATCCTCTCGTCATTCCTCTTTCCATCATAGTTTGAGCAACTTTGTTTTGGTCATAAACGTGTTGTTTTAGCAGATTAAAGAAATCTGCCTGATTTGTTCCTAGCACTGACCCTGACACACTCTGAGAACTATATCATTGGCCATATCACCAACATAGTAATAATTATTTTTGTGGTCAGTATCAGCCAACGTTAGTGTCGAGGAGTTCGTTGGAGGAGAGTCTGAGGGATAGGATTTACATCTATTTAGAAAGACAAGGACTGATTAGGGATAGTCAATATGGATTTGTGTGATGGAAATCATGTCTAATTAATGTGATTGAGTATTATGAAGAGGTGACAAAGAAGATTGAAGAAGACACTGTGGTATAAATTGTTTACACAGACTTCAGCAAGGCATTAAATAAGGTTCCCCATAGTAGACAGATTACTAAAATTAGGTTATATGTAATTGAGGAAAAACTAATCAATTGGATACAAAATTGGATTGAAGGTAATGGATTGTTTTCCAGACTGAAGACCTGTGGCCAGCGGCGTGCTGAAAGAATCAGTGCTGAGCTCACTGCTTTTCATCATGGATATAAACAACTTTGATGTGATTATCAGAGGCATGGTTAGTAAGTTTACAGATAACATCACCAATGTGGTGCAGTGGACAGTGAAGAAGATGATCTCAGAATATAACGGGATCCTTGACCAACAATGAGCCAAGAACTGGCAGATGGAGTTTAATTTAGATATTTGTGAGGTTTTGCATTTTGGTAAGTTAAAGCAGGGTAGTGCCCTGGGGAATGTTGCTGAACAAAGAGAACTCCGGGTGAAGATTCATAGTTCCTTGTAAGTGGAGTTTAGGTCGGTAGAGTGGTGAAGAACGTAGTTGGTGTGCTTGCCTTAATCGTCAGAGCATTGAGTATAGGAGTTGGGGAAGGGTGTTGCGCTTGTACAGGACGTAGGTGAGGCCACGTTAAGAATACTGCGTACATGTCAGTTGTGTCTGCTAAAGGATGGATGTTGTTAAGCTTGAAAGGGTGCAGAAAAGATTTACAAGGATTTTCTGGAACCTGAGGGTTTGAGCTACAGGGAGATGATGAACAGGTTGAGGCTTTTTCCCCTGGACTGTCAGAGGCTGAATGGTGACATGACAGAGGTTTAACAAGTCCTGAGGGGCATGGATAGTCTGAATGGGCAAGATCTTTTTCCCAGTGTCGGGGCATCCAGAACTAGACGGCATAGGGTGAAGGTGACAGGGAACAATCTTAGAAGGGACCTGAGGGGAAACCTTTTCATACAGAGGCTGGTGGGTGTACTGTCAGAGGAAGTGGTGAAAGTGGGTACAATTACACGTTTAAAATGTATCTGGATAGGTACATAAATAGGAATGGTTAAGAGGGATGTGGGTCAAATGCTGACAAGTGGGACGAGATCTGATTAAGATGCCTGATTGGCCTGGACAATTTGGACAAAAGGATCTGTTTCCACGCAGTATGACTCTCTTATTCTCACAACAGGTGCCTCTCTGATTACAAGTATTCACAGCTGAGTTAGCTAAAGTTTTGACAGAGAAGTGTTTCATGGATAATGGGACACAGGCAGGAAAATGAGGCTGAGACCACAATCTGATCAGCCACAATCTTAATGCATGGTGGAGAAGGCTCAAATTCTCTAATGACCCACTTCTGCTCCTCCGTCCCATGTTTCTGCATTCCATTCAACCCCTCAAACCTGCTAGCAATGGCTTCCCCTCTTTGTAACTTGTGCTTCATTTGTTGATCATGTTGTAGACCCAGATTCACTGTGAATACAGCCCCCAAATCTCACCCAGCGATGGCTCACAAAATCCGCTGGTCTCACTGATTGCAACATTCCATAAAAGACCTTCCAGGAAAATAACACCAACTAACTTTCCAATAACGGAATGGGAGAACATCAGAAACAGAGGTAGTTCATTCACATCCTAATCCTGTCTTGCCCTTCACTAAGATCAATCTGACCTGCTCCAAGTCTCAAATCTTCCTCAATGTCCAAGTTTTCTTGAGCACTTCCATAGAACACAGAACAAAGAACAGTACTGATTTGAACATGTCGGTGTTGGAATGGAGTGTACACAGTTAAAAATCACACAACACCAGGTAATAGTCCAACAGGTTTCTTTGGAAGCACACTAGCTTCCTCAGCGTCGCCCCTTCATCAGGTGATAGTGGAGGGCTCAATCCTAACACAGAATTTATAGCACAAATTTGCAGTGTGATAGAACTGAAATTGTACATTGAAAATTTGATTGTTAAGCCTTTCATCTGTTAGAATACCATGATAGTGTCTCTTCTTTCATATGTAAATCACAAAACCTTTTTTTTAAGTTGCATTTTCAGGTTAACTGTTAACAATGGTGATGCCAAGACAATATGGTGAAAGTGTTGCCTCCCTGTGTTCTCTCTCTATGCCATGATGTTTACATTGATTCTAATCTAAAAAGTGAGATAACGGTGTTTTACATGAATTCATGCAGTTTTTGAGCTCAGAGTTCCATATGAATGCATACAGTTCGGACTTTCATCACTCGACGTTGTGCCATTTATCCTACTCTAAGATCAGACTAATCTACATGCTTCCGTTCACTTTGTTCCATGTGCCTATCCAAGAGTTTCTTAAGTTTCCCTCACGTATTTGACTCTACTATCACTGCTGGCAGTGCATTCGACTCACCCACCACTCTCTGTGTAAAGAATCTACTGCTGATATCTCCACTAAACCTTCTTCCAATTGCCTTAAAATTATGCCACCTAGTCGTAGATATTTCTGCCCGGGGAAAATGCTTCTGGCTATTCACTCTCTCTGTGACTCTCATCATCTTGTACACCTCCAGTGAGAAAAGCCCTCGCTCCTCATGGTTTCCTCATAAGACCTGCCCTCCAGTTCAAGCAACATCCTGGTAAGTATCCTCCTGGTAGGTCGCACTTAATTAGAATTAATTATGACCTCTCCACTTTTTAGAGTCATTCATTGCACAAGGGAAGATGATTATCATTGGTGGGCATCAATCATCTCAGCCGTGGGACACATCTTCAGGAGATCCTCAGCGTGGCTTCCTCAGCTCAGGCATCTCCAGTTTGTCATCACATATTCCCTACAGTGTGGAGGAAGGCTATTCAACCCACTGAGTCCAAACTGAGCAGATTGGATTCCCGACAGTGTGGATACAGGCACTGCGGCCCAACCAGTTCACAACGACCCTCTGAAGAGTAACCCACCCAGACACATTTCCCTCTGACTAATGCACCTAACATAATGGACAATTTAGCATGGCCAATTCACCTGGCCTGAACATCTTCGGACTATGGGAGGAAACCGGAGCACCCGGAGGAGACTTATGCAGACAAGTGGGGAACGGGGAAACTCCACACAGACACTTGCCCACGGCCAGAATCGAACCTGGGACACTGGTGCTGTGAGGCAGCAGTGTTAGCTGCTTAGCCACCGTGCCAGCAGAAGAGGGGACATTCACTGAACTTTACAAAATTTCCAGGACAAGTTGTCCCTCTTCAACTCTTGAAACAGTCTGTGACCATGTACAGCAAGACGTGGACAACATTCAAGATCGTACTGTTAAAGTCTGGGTAACATTTATGTAACAGCACAGTACATTTCCACAGTAAAACGAGGATTTTATTCAGCAGCTCAATCTGGTTTCACAAGAATATGGGGAAGCCTTTCATCCCATCAAAACTACTGCGCAAGAAGAAGGATGGACCATTCAGTCCCTCCTGCCTGTTGCACAGGAAGACAGGGAGTCTGTTCTCTCCCACATGTGACGTACATGGGATCAGAAAGAGCCATTTCATACCCGGAGTCACTTACAAAGGAACAGGAAGAGGTTATTCAGCTTGTCAAACCACTAACACAGGAACAGGAAAGTGTTAGAGATGCTCCAACATCACAAACAAATGGAGCAGGGGCTGCACAGACAGATTGCTCCAAATTGACCCACATGGCTTAATTACTCATGGTACATATGTGTTACTTGAACATGGGTTTCTGGCAGTCGGAATGAAGCCAACATTTTTAGCCATTCTCCAAGTTATCTTCCATCTCCAAGAAGGCAGACCCATGGTCTCCGTGGAGGGGGGAAACCGGTGAGGAATAACAAACTGTTTCAGAATGAAGGTATTTTGGCTGCTGACAGGATTGTGTACAAAGTGACATTCAATGCAGTGTCACACAGTAACTGTGCATTAAAGTGTTCAGAGTTCATTCAGAGCCTGCACCTCTCTGTCAATCGACATGGGAGCTCTTCAGATGCACATAAACTGTCGTGAATCAAACATCCAATGAAAAGTATGACATTGTCACCCCATTCAGCTCTTTGGGACATATACCCATCAAGCTTTAACTTCTTATTCTCTCACAGCGCTAAAGATTAAACACATAGTTACTGCACTCTCTCCTCATGGTAACATCATGCCAGTGTTTAGTCTCGTCAAACTCCCGTACACTCTCTCAGTGACAAAGGGATCATTGTTTATAAAGCAGACCAAACCTTTACACAAAGCACCAAATACTTTGTCAACAAAACACGATCATTGGGAAAGATATTCTAACTTTGATACTTCAATCATTTTGCCTGAAGAGCCACATATCATTTACTTCCTGCACCGTATGAATTTTGTCAGTGACTTCTGACCAAGGACATCCAGGTCCTTTTCAACAAAAGCAGTCGCCAACCTCTCTACCATTTAATAAATATAAATGTACATGATGATATTTGTTGTTCACACCTGAATCATTTTTATACCTTGTGAACAGCTATTGCCCAAACACTGATCCTGCTACCACCCATCAAACCTTCAGTCCTGAGAAAAACACTATTCTTCTCGTATCTCCATTACCCAATTTTTAATCTATGTGGTATATATTCCACCCCTACCTACCCATGGACTCGAACATTCCCCACTCACCTGTATTCAAACATGTCAAACGTCTTCTAAAAATACAAATACTCTAATCCCATTGGTTCTCAACTGTCGATGTCACAATGGACAATCTCCATAAACAGGTTTATCAAAGATCATTTCCCTTTCCTGAATTTAGGCAGAATGTACCAAATTATATAATTATTCTCCAAGTTTCTAGTTGTCACATTCCTTATAAAAGGTTCCAATTTCTTTCCCTCAGCTGATATCAAGCTATTTAGTTTTCTGTTTTCCCTCTCCACCCTGTTTTAAACAATGAAGTTTACAACAGTTGTTTTCCAGTCTGCAGCATCCTTTCCAGAATCTCACTAGCTTTGAAGAATAATCAGTAATTCTTTCATTAGCTCTGATCTCATCTCAATCACTCTGGGATGGAGCTCATCAGATGCAGCAACTTATGAAACTTCAATTCAATTAGATTTTCAATAACATACTCTTCATTAATTCTGATTTCCTGCAGTTTCCCATTTTTACCAGTCACTCTTTTCCCCAATATTTCTGGAAATTAGTTTCTGTACCTTCCTCTGTGGAAATGGAACCAAAGCATTCCTCTCCGCAGGTAGATGGCTTCAGTCATCTCGTGAATATATTGGAGAACTGCACTTCAGAGATAGTGGATATATGACCCACTGCTGCCTGCAAAGTTCCAGTATCAATCCAGTTTAATTCATCGTGAGTGCCAGCACAGTCCTGTCCCTGGTATGATACTACAGGTTATAATGAAGGAGGGGATACAGCTCAGTGACAACCTCAATTTTGAGACAAGCTGGTATTACACTTTACATCTGAATAGGTGCAGCTTAGACAAATGTTCCTGGAAATCCCAGAGAGTATAGTACAATGCCCTGCTCCTCCTAGTTTACACAGCTTCGCTTCTTTGTAGTCTCAGCTCCATTTGTTTACCATGGACCCAGACACACTGTAAATGCAGTATCCAGAGTGGGGTCCCCAGACCCTCGGGGCTCCCTGAATGAACCCAGTAGCTGACATCACAATCCTGAGAACACCATCCACAGAACCTCCACTGACTTTCTAGATGACAGCAGCAAGTCAATTCCCCACACCCACAGTGCATCCATTCAGTGTTGAAAATGCCTCGGTCTCCTCAGTTTCTCTTCCTGGCTGAGAAAGCTGTTACATCTCCACACAGTCGCACAGTAACAATCCCTCTCTCCAGAGAAGCAGTTGACAATGGAACATTACGTTTCTCTCTATCTCAGCGACTATAAGTATTGCTGATGGAGTTGATCACCACACACAGAGACGAGTGATAGAGGAACATTACTCACTAACTGCCCTTGACCACGTGGCCATTTGTCAAGGCAATACATCAGCAACCATACTGTTGTGTAACTGAGGTAACACTTAGTTCAGACAGGGCAAACATGTTAGGTTTCTTTACCAAAGGTTATTAATAAACGAAGAAAAGTAATCCTAATGGTTAATCGTTGCCATGAGTGAAATTAGGTTTCATTCCAATTTTTGTCATTGGAATTTAAATTTAGTCGTCGACTGTGATAGGATTTCAGACAATGGTCTTAGAATCATAACCCGTGCCTCTGAATTACACAGTCAGTGACATTATTACTCTGTTTAAGATTCCCTGTTGTGAAGTAACTGTAGAGACAAGAACAAGTTTGTGGTCAAAATATTTGTAACTGGAAGAGAGGTCAGAAGAGAACTGGAGCCATAAAATCTGTCGTTAACGAAGGGGTAGGTGATGGCAAAGTCAGCAACAGAACTCAGGCAGAGCTGGAGATTGGGGATATTATGAAGGTGGTGTCAGCAGGTTTGAGCACAGAGAGAATATGGAGACAGAAAATAGTTCACGGGTAAAAAGGGACTCAAGTTTCCGAACAGTTTTGTTCCTTCTCAGATGTTTATGAGTAAGTAGTTTGGAAATGCATGAGAAGGAAGTGGCGTTTGTGACTGAAATTTTATGTATTTGTTAAATATAATCAACCAGAATAGCAATAACATTCAGAATCATTTATAGAATCGACAGAGATAGACTTACCAGGAACACCAATAATAGCGAGGATGGGATATTACCCTGCTTGAATAATCATTAGCACGGCTAGTATCATCAACTCTAACCATGGCCAATTCGGAGAAAGCCAACAAAGACCCCAGGATAAAATCCTGTCCACTGTTGTAACATTCCAGTCTAATATTCCCAGATTCTGATCCATTGTTAGAAAATTCCAGTCTAATGTTCTCAGATTCTGATCCATTGTTGGAACATTCCAGCCGAATATTCTCAAATTCAAATCCATTGTTGGAACATTCTAATGTTCTCAGATTCTGGTTTCTCTCGTTCTCTATAGCTGCTGATCCCAATCTTGTTGAGGTTGACTCTGCGCCGAATATTATGGCATTATAAGTTGAAAGAAGTCCCTAATTATGGAAGAGGGAAAGCCGCCAGTGACCCAGTTAGGTCCAGGAAGACTGATATTAATCACAGAGGATGTTGGATTCCTTGGATGCTGCCTGACCTGCTGCGCTTTTCCAACAACACGTTTTCAGCTGCTATTAATCACAGTCACAGAACAAACAGCTCCAGTTAACCCATGTCACGGCAACTCTGATATATCACAATAATTGGTGTGGGTGGGATTTTGATATCGATGATTATTGGTCTAATGGCATATCTCCAGTTGTAAACATAGAGGTGGGGGAGCGAGATAAATCTTTCTCTTCACAAGCTCAATGATTCTGCTGTGTTTTTGCAATATAGGAATTGCTGGGCTCCCGAGGCCGTTTGTGTCTGATCACCAGACCTGCTGCATCTTTTCATTTTTTTATTTATGTTTAACTTTGACTTTTGTCTGTCCAGCATTTAACGCTGAGGTGGGTTTAGGCATTTTTGAGAGACACCTACAGGGCCATAGACGATGTAGATACAGTCTATTCCTTGTGTTCTTGCACCCGCTGCCTGGTCCTGTGGAGTGATGGTCGAACCCTCACAGAACCAGGATTCTTAGTTTTACCTTTCAGTAGTTATTGCTGGGGTCTCAGCAGGGTTGGAAGGCAGTAAATCTCTCCCGGGTGCTACACACTCTCTCTGTGATTTCTCTCAGAACTGTCTATTGATGGTCTTTACTCCTAGATTGGAGAACTGCATGTGAGACAATCTGTTTCCTGCATTTGTTTTTTTTAAAAATGTGTGCTTATTGGACGATATCATATTGGAGCAGTAACTGTATAGCTATTAAGTAAACTATTATTCTGCTAAGTTTTCCAACAGAATTAAGTTATTGCAAGTTCCTCTTCCTTTTGTTGTCTTTTTTCGACAGTATTCAAATAAATAGTGTTTTGCTTAATGTCGAATATTTTTACCAAGTCAATTCTATCTGAAACACATCACCTCACATTTACCAGTGGAATGGGCCGAGCTGGAGGAGTGATAATCATGTAAGGAATTATATCGGATACTGAATCCACCTCTCAGATCCAGCCCGGATACGTATTAGCCCTGATGTGACCCACTCAGCATGAAGCACTGCGTAGACCCCGCTGGTCTACTGCTCAGCAATCCGTCCAGTATCTAACACTGTTTAGAACTCACCAGCTCACGACTTATCTGTCCAACAGGCACTGATCTATAAACTTGGGCTAGATAATCTTTTCAGCACAGGGCGCTGTGCAGAAAACACAAAGGCCTTGTTCTATACACACGGACTGGATATCTGTGCAGCATGGGGAGCTGTGCAGTGAATAGCAGTGAATTTATCTAATAATGTGGAGCAGTTATCTTCCAAGCATACACAGCTATGTACACCAATCACTGCATTGCTGCGTAACACTGTGTTAGATCACTGCCCAGCGCGGGGGAACTTGCAGCTCATGCTGCAAATGAGAGGATGTGCAGTTTCCTCCATTTACAGCTCCATATCTACATTGTGGCATGACACAGGCGTGCTGTGGATGTGAAACCCACTGCCAGAGAGAGATGGCAGGGGCATCAGTTTAAATACCAACAAATCGGAGGAGCTTGGTTAAAAGAGAGGGGGAGATTGAGAGAGAATTTCACAGAAGGATCTGATGGTAGGTTTAAAAATTGTGGAATGAGAACATTTCGATAGTATCTTGCAATATAGGTCACTGTTTCCAGGAATGATGGGTGAGCAGGATATTGGTGTAAGTTAAGATGATGGAGAGTTTTGGATAAACATTTGCCCTGCAGTGTTGTAACTGGGAGTGTGATCAGCAGAGTATTCGACTCATTGGGCTGAACCGAACAATAATTTGTCTCAGTGCCATTTTCCTTGAGTGTGAAGGAGGGATTGTCTGCACGAGGCAGAGCGAGTTTCCTGGTGTAATCTTATCGAACTCACATCATTCCCTACCCACCCCACCCCATGGTGTCCCTCTCATTCATATCCAGCCCGATTATCCCAGACATCATGGCTGGAGTTACACACCATCGCTGGAGTACCCCTGGATATTCAGTGATCCGTGCCACTGCTGCCATCGTTAAAAGGCCAATGGGCACACAGTTGAGCTTTCTCAGTTTGGAGCTGCCCTGCACAGTTTACACCGAGCATGGCAGATTGGGAAATTACACCACAGCTTGTCAACAGGGGCACGGAATTCCTGGTGAATTGTCTAGTATAGAGCGGGACCATTCTCTTCCCAGAGGGAGCCGCACCACCAGACTCATCAAACATGATCTGAGCACACCACTCAGCTGAGTGCAGTATCTGCGGTCCAAAGAAAAGTCCAGCAATACAGTAAAAGCATCAATAACCTTCCCCGCTCTGTCAGGATAAGGGTCACCATATTCTCTCTACTCTTTCACACACACTGTATATCTGTTAGCGCCTTACCCTTGGGGGGGGGGGGGGGTGTTTAAACTAACTCTGCAGGGGCATGGGAACCCAGACTGTAGCTTTAGGGTGCAGGACCTGGAGTGTAGGGAGGTTAGGAATATGGCATCAATCTTAAAGGAGGGTGCCTGTAAACAGAAGAGTGGCTTGAAGTGTGTATAATTTAATGCAAGAAGTATACGAAATAAGGTCGGTGAACTTGCAGCGTGGGTTGGTACCTGGGACTTCGATGTTGTGGCTATTACGGAGACATGACTAGATCAGGGACAGGATTGGCTGTTGCAGGTTCCAGGGTTTAAATGTTTTAGTAGGGTCAGAGGTGGGGGTAAAAGAGGGGGTTGTGTGGCTTTGCTTGTCAAAGATAGTATTACAGCGGTGGAAAGGAAGATGGACGAAGATTTGCCATCTGAGGTAGTTTGGTTTGAGGTTAGGAATAGGAGAGGTGAAGTCACCCTGTTAGGAGTCTTTTACAGGCCTCCTAATAGTCCTAGAATCGTTGAAGAAAGGATTGCGAAGATGATTCAGGAGAAGATTGACATTAATAGGGTGGTTGTTATGGGGGACTTTAACTTTCCTGATATTGATTGGGAAAGCTATAGCTCAAGTTCGTTAGATGGGTCAGTGTTTGTCCAATGTGTGCAGGAGAGTTTCCTGACACAATATGTAGATAAGCCAACAAGAGGTGAGGCCATACTGGATTTGGTTCTGGGTAACGAACCAGGCCAGTTATTAGAACTAGAGGTAGGTGAGCACTTTGGGGACAGTGACCACAATTCGGTGATTTTTACTCTAGTGATGGAGAGGGATAAGTGTGTACTACAGGGCAAGAGTTATAGCTGGGGGCAGGGAAATTATGATGCGGTGAGGCATGACTTAGGATGTGTGGATTGGAAAAGTAGATTCCAAGGCAAGAGCGTAATTGATATGTGGAACTTGTTCAAGGAGCAACTATTGAGTCTCCTTGATAAGTACGTACCTATCAGGCAGGGAGGAAAGGGTCGTGTGAGGGAGCCGTGGGTTAATAAGGAATTGGAATCCCTTGTTAAATGGAAGAGGGCGGCCTTTGTAAAGATGAGGCGTGAAGGTTCAATAGGGGCGATTGAGAGTTATAATGTAGCCCGGAAGGACCTGAAGAGAGAGCTAAGAGCAGCAAGGAGGGGACATGAAAGGTCCTTAGTTGGTAGGATTAGGGAAAACCCTAAGGCTTTCTATAGGTATGTTAGGAATAAAAGAATGACTAGGGTAGGAATAGGTCCAATCAAGGATAGTAATGGGAAGTTGCGTGTGGAGGCTGAAGAGATTGGGGAGGCACTGAATGAATACTTTTCGTCAGTATTCACTCAGGAACAGGACATTGTTGTCGATATGAATACTGAGGCACGAATAAGTAGAATGGATGGCTTTGAGATATGTAGAGAAGAGGTGTTGGAAATTCTGGCAAGGGTGAAAATAGATAAGTCCCCTGGGCCTGATGGCATTTATCCTAGCATTCTCTGGGAAGCAAGGGAGGAGATTGCAGAGCCATTGGCCTTGATTTTTGTGTCCTCTTTGTCTACAGGAGTAGTGCCAGAGGACTGGAGGCTAGCAAACGTGGTTCCCATGTTCAAGAAGGGGAGTAGGGATGATCCTAGTAACTATAGGCCAGTGAGTCTCACTTCTGTTGTGGGCAAAGTCTTAGAAAGAATTGTAAGGGATAGGATTTATGCACATCTGGATAAGAATGATGTGATCAAGGATAGTCAGCATGGTTTTGTGAAGGGCAGGTCGTGCCTCACAAACCTTATTGAATTCTTTGAGAAGGTGACTAAGGAGGTAGATGAGGGGAAAGCGGTAGATGTGGTATATATGGATTTTAGTAAGGCG